>NC_057718.1:14477219-14492223 GCF_004010195.1 Chiloscyllium plagiosum | reverse complement strand
CGGTTTCCTCCCACAGCCCAAAGATGTGCAGGTCAGATGAATTGGCCATGCTAAATTGCCCGTAGTGTTAGGTAAGGGGTAAATGTAGGGGTATGGGTGGGTTGCGCTTTGGCGGGTCAGTATGGACTTGTTGATGCCGAAGGGCCTGTTTCCACGCTGTAATGTAATGTAATGTAATGTAATCTAATCAAGTGGCTGGTGTCATGACATTGCTTCATCTGGTGGATGCAAATAAACCAACACATGGACAGACACAATCATGGTCTTCTTTCAAGTATCATGGATGTCAGAAACAATGGCATCACCCCTGCAACGAGACACCCTCATGACTTTGAGCCCTTTCATCAGATGCCTGCCTGTGGTTCTCCGTTCTAATGAGGAAGTTCCCCCCTTTCCTCATGACCGAAGCCTGTCAGTCCTGGAGGGTGTGGTCTTGAATCTCTCCAGCACTGCCTGGATGGCCTTGGCATCCATTTGGTGCTGGAAAGTCCTTCTCTGGACAATGACTGCCTCCTGCTCCTGTGCTACACTGAGACAGTGAGTTGCAAAGGTTTTTTTTCTTAATTCATGGGCCGGGTCAGCATTTATTATCCATCCCTAATTGTCCAGAGGGCAGTTTAGATGCAACCACATTGCTTTGGGTCTGGAGTCAGTGTAGGCCAGACCAAGTAAGGATGGCAGTTTCCTTCCCAAAAAGGTATTAGTGAACCAGGGAGGTTTGACCTGACAACATTGCCAATGGATTCAGTAATGGACTCCAAATCCAGATTTTTGTTGAATTCAAATTCCACCATCTGCTGTGGCAGGATTTGAACCCAGGTCCCCAGAGCATGACCTGGATTTCTGGCTTAACAATCCAACGATAATACCACTAGGCTGTCACCTCCCCTAATTATCCTAATGCCACCCTCACCGAAGGCCAACAGGAGAGTAGAAGACCAAGCTGACTTTATTTCCTCTTTCACTACCAGCCCCTCACCCTCCATAGTCAATGGTGTTATCCCACCTACCAACCACCGAGTGTTGGACACCAATCAGTACAAAGAATCTGACCGCTTCCTAGACTGCGGAGATTTGTTGCCACATTGAGGAATAATCCAAGGGCCGCTGAGCCATGAAGGCAGATAAGGAGAGCGCGAAATAATCCTCTGCTGCCTGTTCTGCCCATTGCTCCCAGCGTTCTGTCTCCTTTCCTGAATACTGGGGTCACATTCTTGATTTTCCAAGACTTTATTGGTGTGCCAATGTGATAGACTAAAACCATTGCTTCCTGGAAAACAGAGACCAAGAATGGAGAGCAAACAAAGAGCTAGCTGTGAGTGTCTCTGATTTTATTTTGGAGAAGAATGCTGATGAGAAATCTGGTGTGTCGTGTTGGAACTCTGTGCTCCTCACAGCTTCAGTGCCAGTTCTGGATGCCAGTCAGCAATGTTGTCTGTCTCTGCCTGTCAAATGATTAATGTCGTACCAGCTGCTCACAGTCCTATTGTCAGTTGATGGCAATGGTGGAACCCTTTGAGGGTGGCTGTGTTTATTTCTAAATTGCATTTTCAGCTGTACTATGATGGGGAAGGAGAAATAGCAACAGAGAGGATTGTTGTACCTTGTGTTGTCTCTGCCTAACACATTCATCAGCACATCCTTACGCTCAGTACTCCACTATCACTTGCTTTCATACTTATTCTTTCCCGGATGTAGGCATCATTGACAAGGACAATATTTGTGACCCATTCCTAATTACACTTTGCAGAGAGCAGTTAAGAGCCACAGTTCGGCGTCACATTGTAGGCCAGACTTGGAAAGGACAGCAAATGTCCTTCCCCAGAGGGCATTAGTGAGCCAAATGCTTTTATTTATTAATGAGAGATAATGATGGTTTCATGAACACTATGACTGAGACTTGCTTTACTTTATAGATGGTTTAACTGACTTCCAATTCTACCAACTGCCAAAGTGTGCCGTGATCACAGATCATAACCCCAGATCACTTATAAACTGACTGAAGTTAAAAACGAAACAAAATTCATTAATCAAATGAGATACTGTGGAAAGATAACTGTGGGTATGAATCTGGAGAGGAATTAGTCATAGAGTCATAGAGATGTACAGCATAGAAACAGATCCTTCGGCCCAACTTGTCCATGCTAACCAGATATCCTAACCTAATATAGTCCCACTTGCCAGCACTTGGCCCATATCCCTCTAAACCCTTTCTATACATAATACCATCCAGATGCCTTTTTGTTCTTGTAATTGTACCAACCTCCCCCAATTCCTCCAGCAGCCCATTCCTTACGCGCACCACACTCTGCATGAAAAATGTTGCCCCTAGATCCCTTTTATATCTTTCCCCCTCACCCTAAACCTATGTCCTCTAGTTCTGGACTCCCCCGGCCCCAGGGAAAAGATCTTGTTTATTTATCCTATCCATGTCCCTCATGATTTTATAAACCTCTATAAGGTCACCCCTCAGCCTTCGACTCTCCAGGGGAACAAGCCCCAGCCTGGTCAGCCTTTCCCTATAGCTCAAACCCTCCAACCCTGGCAACATTCTTATAAATCTTTTTTGAACCCTTTCAAGTTTCACAACCTCAAATTCTAAAATGTCACACCTTTAAAGAGTCAGGCAAACTACAACCTAAAAGGAAGAGATAATGAAGCACTGACTACCCAATCTCTCTCAGCAGGTGATCTTATCCTGCAAACAGATTTGTGGTTTACCCTTCCAGGTTTAGGCAGACAATGGGGTTAAAGGCTCATTTGTTTGTACTCTAAAGTCTTAGTGTGTGTCCTGTGTGCTGTGAAGGTCACAGCTTTGAGAATAGCCATTAAACATCCCCTTACTGCAGGTAAAGAAAGGGGAAAAAAATCTCTCTCTGAACCTTACCAACCATTGTTGAGAAAAACCAGGACAAAATTGTGTCAATCAACCTGCAAAGCCAAAAATCTTGAATTTAGCTACCAACATCGATGTTACTGGTAACATCTAACATGCATTCTTCACAAGCATGTCAGAAACTGATTCATACCTCACTTTTTAATATTTATCTTATTTTGGACTAACATCATAGCATCTTGCAATACAGAAATGTCCTTGGCCCATTATTCCTAAACCGTCTATATGTGGGTCGTGTTATTATTTCTTTGTGTGTTCAGGAATTCAGAAAATCACTTCTGTTTGTTAACTTGAGAAAGCCTGGTTAAATTGGCTCATTTTAAAACCTAAACCCTAAATCTATATGGGTCACATGGTGGCTTCGTGGCTTAGCACTGCTGTCTCACAACACCAGGGACCTGGGTTCAATCCCATCCTGTGTGGTTTTTGCATGGGTTTCCTTACACATCACAAAGTTGTGCAGGTTAGGTGGATTGGCCATGCTAGGTTGCCCATGGTGCCCAGGGATGTGTAGGCTAGGTGGGTTAGCCATAGGAAATGTGGGGTTATAGGATATGGTAAGGCATTAAGTTTGGGTGGGATGTTCTTCAGAGGGTCAGTGTGGACTGGATGGGCTGAATGGCCTTCTTTCACACTGTAGGGGTTTTATGATTCAAAATTTGTTTGACCTGGAAGAAAGATATCCACAAGGAGAAAGGATTCTTTTAAAATTGACTTTGTGACCAACAAAGGGAACTGGTGAATAAAGGAGTTCATCCCTCTTCACTGAGAAAGTATCCCAATCTGGGGTATCCCTTCTGGAACTGTAATAAACTGGGGAGGAGTTGTACCAGGTGAGATCTGAACCCATATCGCCGGATCATTAGCCCCAGTGACATTACCACTATGTCACCACCACTTTATACACCATCATCATCCATCAAAGTATCCTCTGACAGTAACACAAATTCCTTGTGCTCTACCTGCCACCTTAGTCTGTATGGGCAATGTCCACGTTTCCTTCAGCCATCTGATTTGTTTTGTCAAAGCCTTTATCCATCAGGGCCACCGTTGTGATGAAGGCACAGCAACTAACACTCCAGGTGTATCCACTAGCTGTCTTCCTTTGTAACTACGATGTTTGGGGCATTTCAGTGCTCATCAGAGTTGAGCGTGTTGTACCCGGTGGAGTCTCAGCTGAGGAATCTATGTGAAGAGGAGAATTTCCTCTGCCTTTTGTGTTCCTCAGTACATTCTGCAGTCATTTGAATTTGGCTACTCAGTTGGATTTCTTTTGTTATAAAATCCCACCTGGTTCACTTTAGGGAGGGATATATGCCCATCCTTACCTGGGCTGAAATACATGCAACTCCAGAATCGCAACATTGTGGTTGACTCCTAATTGCTGTGAAAAATGACCACTCAGTTGTGTAAAGCAGTGCCAATAGCACATGAACTGCAATGATTCAAGGTGATGGTTCCATACCACATTGTCAAGGGCAATTAGGCAGCTAGGGGCAGGGAACATGACCATGCCTTTGATGCTCACGTCACAGGAAGGAATTAAAATAGCTTCCCATGTTAACTTGCTGACATGCCTCACTAATGTACAGCAGTGCAAAGGGGAACTGGGTTGAGAATGTTTACATTTATTCCACCAAACAACTCTGCAAAAAGCAATTACCTTGTAGTAATCATGGATTGAATCATTCCATTAAAGGAATATCCCATTGAGAACCTCAATATATAGGTCCAATCAAAATTTGAGGAAAAAGATGCAGAGGTATTGTTTATATCATTTGAGAAAATGACAAAACAAATAAAGTGGCCAGATGCAGAGAAAGTTGGCAGGTAGAGCGCGAGAAATTTGTATTACTTCAGAGGATATTTTGATGGATTATGAGGTTGTAAAAAAGAGTGCCAGTCTGACTTAGTTTTTGAAGTAGCAATTGTTTTTCCTGGATTTTAATTCAGATAAATGCAAGGTGCTGCATTTTGGGAAAGCAAATCTTAGCAGGACTTATACACTTAATGGTAAGGTCCTGGGGAGTGTTGCTGAACAAAGACACCTTGGAGTGCAGGTTCATAGCTCCTTGAAAGTGGAGTCGCAGGTAAAGAAGGCGTTTGGGGCTGAGGGGTGACCTTATAAAGGTTTACAAATTATGAGGGGCATGGATAGGATAAATAGACAATTGCAACGTTTAAAAGGCATTTGGATGGGTACATGAATAGGAAGGGTTTGGAGGGATATGGACCAGGTGCTGGCAGGTGGGACTAGATTGGGTTGGGATATCTGGTCGGCATGGACGGGTTGGACCGAAGGACCGGTTTCCATGTTGTACATCTCTATGACTCTATGGATCTCCTGAATTCTTATTAAGTTATAGAGTCATAGAGATGACAGCAGGGGCATTTAGCCCAACCTGGAGACAGGCCCTTTAGCCCAACCTGCACATTCTGCCCAGTTTTCACAATTTAAACTAGCCATATTCACCTGCATTTGGTCATATCCCTCCATACCTGTCCCATCCATGTACCTGTCTAAATGTTTCTTAAACGACAGAATTGTGCCAGCCTCAACCACTACCTCTGGCAGCCTGTTCCAGACACACCACCCTCTGGGGTGGGTGATTCCAGAACTCGAGGACCTAGGTTTACGGTGAGAAGGGAAAGATTTAAAAGGGGCAACTTTTTCACGCAGAGAGCGGTGTGTGTATGGAATGAGCTGCCAGAGGAAGTGGTGGAGTCTGGCACAATTACAACGTTTAAAAGAAATTTGGATGGGTATATGAATAGGAAGGGTTTGGAGGGATATGGGCCAAATGCAGACAAAAGGAACTAGACTAATTTAGGATATCTGATCGGCATGGACGAGTTGGGCCAAAGGGTCTGTTTCCATGCTATACATCTCTGACTCTTACAGATTTGATGGATGTATTGAATACATGTGATCTAGTTGACTGCTGGCTTTGATTTCTGGTGCTTTTAATTTCTTAAATAAATCTGATTCATAATTTGAAGCCTGATAGGCATTCAGAATGTAGTTTATTTATTCATGCATAATCGATACTGGCTAGGTCCAGCATTTATTACATGGAGGGTACTCTCAAGTCACCTGTGGGTCTGGAATCACGCTTAGGTCAGACCAGGTAAGGACAATAGATTTCTTCCCATGAAGAACTTTAATAAAGAAGATGGATTTTGACAGTAATCAACATGCTTGCCATCAGACTAACCTTTTAATTCTAGATTATTATTGAATTTAGATTTCATTCTCTGCCATGCTGGGATTTGAACCCACATCCACAGATTATTATCCCTGGAGAGGGGGGCTAGTAGATCAGTGACATAACCACCAGGCCATTGCACCCCCTGTGCTTGTCAATAAGTTAAATCATGGGTATTGGTAAAAGAAAGAAACAGACTTACATGTGCATAGCAAACATCACAACAACTGGGCAGCTGAAAACTACAGCGCTGGGCATGGTGGCTCAGTGGTTAGCTCTACTGCCTCACAATTGAAAATGTATTGCTGGAAAAGCGCAGCAGGTCAGGCAACATCCAAGCAACAGGAGAATCGACGTTTCGGGCATAAGCCCATTCCTGAAGAAGGGCTTATGCCCGAAACGTCGATTCTCCTGTTCCTTGGATGCTGCCTGACCTGCTGCGCTTTTCCAGCAACACATTTTCAGCTCTGATCTCCAGCAAGTGCAGTCCTCACTTTTTCCTACTGCTTCACAGTGTCAGGGACCCAAGTTCGATTCCACCCTTAGGTGATTGGCTGTGTGGAGTTTGAACATTCTCCCTGTGTCTGCGTGGGTTTCCTCCCATAGTCCAAAGATGTGCAGGTTAGGTGCACTGGCCATGCTTAATTGCCCATAGTATGCAGGCCAGATTGATTAGCCATGGACAATGCAGGGTCTTTCCACGCTTCAGGGCTCACTGCCTTTATTCCTGATGAAGGGCTTTTGCCCGAAACGTCGATTTCGAAGCTCCTTGGATGCTGCCTGAACTGCTGTGGTCTTCCAGCACCACTAATCCAGAATCTGGTTTCCAGCATCTGCAGTCATTGTTTTTACCAGGGTTACAGAGATGAATGGGTCGGTGTGGACTTGATGGGCTGAATGGCCTGCTTCCGCACAGCCAGGATTCTATAATGTCCGGCATCTACCTGACAATGTGGAAAATTGCCCGGGCATTTACTGTCCACAAAAAGCAGGACAAATCCAACCTTTCCAATTATTGTTATATCTGTCTCTTCTCAATCAGCAAAGCACTGTGAGGTCTCTTTGACAGTTCTATCAAGTAGCTCTTGCAAAGCAATAAAAGCAAAATACTGTGGATGCTAGAATTTTGGAAAAAAACAGCAAGTCTGGCAAGCCAAAAGGGTAGGGTTAATGTTTTGAGTCCAGGATGACTCTTCATCAGAACAGGTTGAAGAATTGATTGTCGATTTAGAGTCATGGAGATGTACAGCATGGAAACAAACCCTTCGGTCCAACCCGTCCATGCTGACCAGATATCCCAACCCACTCTAGTCCCACCTGCCAGCACCCGGCCCATATCCCTCCAAACCTATGTACAAAAGAAAAATGCAACAAATGAATAGTTAGCAATGGGAAATCTTGGTTGACCAAACCTATCGCCTTTTTGTGAAATGTAAACTAAAAGCATGGATGGTCATGCAATAGATGTGATTAATGTGGATTTTTAAAAGA
The DNA here is from genome assembly GCF_004010195.1 of Chiloscyllium plagiosum. Classification (NCBI taxonomy): domain Eukaryota; kingdom Metazoa; phylum Chordata; class Chondrichthyes; order Orectolobiformes; family Hemiscylliidae; genus Chiloscyllium; species Chiloscyllium plagiosum. Next base: position 14,484,630 of record NC_057718.1, on the reverse strand, counting down.
CTTTTGAAAAGTTGCCTCACAATAGATAAATAATTCACTCATTTGGTGAACCAGTGAAGACTTCTGAACAGTTTTTCTGGTGTGAGCCTATGAGATGTCTAAATGAAGTTAACATTGGGCTCTTTTTGTTCAGGTTTAATAACTCAAGTGTTGTGTTGTATAACTGGAGATACCAGAGACATTTGGGATGGATTCTTCGATCTAATGGTGATTGTGTCTGAGGCAAGGAACTGGCTGGAATTTCTGGAAATTTCTTTGCAAAGTCTGAGGTGCCCGTTGATATAGAGTTACCTTAGCAGACAGTTCCTCATGCTCAGTCAGGGTAATGAGCTCCTATTGTATGTAGCACAGAGGCTCAGTGGTTAGCACTGCTGCCTCACAGTGCCAGGGACCCAGGTTTGATTTCCCCCTCAGGCGAATGTCAGTGTGGAGTTTGCATGTTCTCCCTGTGTCTGTTTGGTTCCCTCCAAGTGCTCTGGTTTCCTCCCACAGTTCAAAGGTGTGCAGGTTAGGTGGATTGGCTGTGGGACATGCAGGGTTACAGGTATAGGGTAGGGGGATAAGTGTTCCGAGGGTCAGTCTGGACTCAGTGGCTTCCACACTGCAACGATTCTATGATTAAATCCAATAGAGGTGGTGTAAGTATGCCTCAATTTTTAAAACGTTCACCCGCGTTTCCAAATCGTCTCATGGCTCAACAATCCTTCCTGTCTTTGCAAACTTCTGCACAGCTCTCCACCATTGACCTACATCTTTAACCAGCACCATACTGTTCGACTCTGATCCATTTTCTCCTATTGGTTACCTGATCTAACAACTCATGTGATTCAGCTTCTCATTTTGTTTCCTAATGTTTCTGTGAAGGACCTTGAGGCATTTTATTTTGTTAAAGGTGCTACCTAAATGCAGGTTTTTGCAGTAGATATCTCCCAGCCACATAAAAAGAGCAGTACCTTACTCCAAACTCAATCATCCATCTCCTGCTCCCAATTAATTAAAAAATGCACCTTAAATATCAAGAAAATATGTGGGAGGACATGGAGAAATATTGATAAATGGTAATTTATATAGATTTGTACATGAGAACAAGAGAAATCACTACAAGATGACTTTGATCTCATTGAGAGACTGTGGGAAATACTGCTGGAGATTTGTTTTCAATGTGAATCTATTGTCCACTCAGAACTTTGTTATGAGTACACTGTTCATTAAAAAGCACATATAGATGAATAATTAGCAATGAGAACGAATAATTACATCATAAAAATATGAAAACAGTAAACAAATGAGCAGTGTGGAAAGCAATATGAGACAGCACCTTCTCAACCCCATGAGACTACCATCTAGAAGGACAAGGACAGCAGCCAAATGGGAACACCACTACCTGCAAGTTCTCTTCCAAGCCGCTCACCATCTGGACTTGAAAATATTTCACCGTTCTTTCACTGTCACTGGGTCAAAATCCTGGAATCCTCTCCCTAAATGGCCTACGAGGTATGGACTGCAGTGGTCCAAGAAAACAGCTCACCACCACCTTCTCAAAGGGCAACTAAGGATGAGCAATAAATGCTGGGCCCAGTCAATGGCACCCATGTTCAATAAGTGAATAAATAAAAATCTTTAAATATGTTAAAGGGAGTGGTGGCAATTACAGGATAGTTCAAGGGCTTTCTGCCGAGCAACAAGAACAGGCTCATGAGGTAACATGTTTTTAACCATCTGATATTTCATGGACATATTAGGTATATTTAGTCTTGATGTAAACAAAATGTCCAGATAGTTACCAGAAACTGAAATGTGTCTTTTTTTCTTTCATTGTTTCAGGGGAAGTGATCATCCTGGTAGGTCGCCACTTGTTGCCCTTGAACTGAGTGGCTTGCTGGGCTATTTCAGATGGCAGAGAGCTCCACACATGCTGGAGATCAGAGTTGAGAGTGTGTTACTGGAAAAGCACAGCAGGTCAGGCAGCATCCAAACAGCAGAAAAATCAACTTTTCGTGCAGGAGTCATAGAGGTGTACAGCATGGAAACAGACGCTTCGGTCCAACCCATCCATGCCAATCAGATATCCCAACCCAATCTAGTCCCACCTGCCAGCACCCGGCCCATATCCCTCCAAACCCTTCCTAATCATATACCCATTCAAATGCCTGTTAAATGTTGCAATTGTACCAGCCTCCACCACATCCTCTGGCAGCTCATTCCATACACTCCTTCATCAGGAATGAGGCTGGGAGCCTCGGGGGTGAAGAGATAAATGAGAGGAGGGTGGGGCTGGGGGAAAGGTAGCTAAGAGTGCAGTAGGTGGATGGAGGTGGGGATGAAGGTGATAGTTCGGAGGATGGAACAGATAGGTGGGAAGGAAGATTAACAGGTAGGACAGGTCATGAGGACAGTGCTGAGCTGGAAGGTTGGAACTGGAAGGTGGTGAGAGGGGAAATGAGGAAACTGGTGAAGTCCACATTGATGCCCTGGGGTTGAAGTGTTCCGAGATGGAAGATGAAGCGTTCTTCCTCATTGAGTCAGGTGGTGAGGGAGTGGCGATGGTGGATCTACATGTCCTCGGTAGAGTGGGAGGGGGAGTTGAAATGTTTGGCCACAGGGTGGTGGGGTTGATTGGTGCGGGTGTCCTGGAGATGTTCTCTGAGGCGCTCTGCGAGAAGGTGTGCAGTCTCCCCAATGTAGAGGAGACCGCATCAGGAGCGATGGGTACAATAAATGACATCTGTGGAAGTGCAGGTGAAACTTTGATGGATGTAAAAGGCTTTTTTGGGGCCTTAGACGGAGGTGAGGGGGGAGGTGTGGGCACAGGTTTTGCAATTCCTGCGTCCCCGAGGCTCCTAGCCTCATTCCTGATGAAGAGCTCAGGCCCGAAACGTCGAATTTCCTGCTCCTCGGGTGCTGCTGACCTGCTGTGCTTTTCCAGCAACACACTCTCAACTATTTCAGAGGGCAGTTCAGAGCCACCCAAGTTGTTGTGGGTCTGGAGTCCAATGTGGCCCAAACTAGGTAAGGAGGGCAGGTTTTGTTCCCAAAAGTACATCGGTGAAGTAAGTGGGTCTTTACAGCAAGATAAGTGTACATGGAAAAAAGGAGATCAGAAAGAACTGGCACCTCTCTGCATTCTGCCAACTAATCGTGTAAACTTTGGGCACGTATTTTTTTGTCTCAAATGAAGATGGCTCTTCTCTGATCTACTTTTTTACACATGTGCCTTATTATCAAATACTTTTAAAATGTTTGTTCAGAAATTTGTTTGTGACCAGTGATTTGCCTCAAAGGATTGGTGCTGGGTCCTTTTATTTGTCATCTACGTAAGTGATTTGAATGCGAATATAGGAGGAATGGTTAGTAGGTTTGCAGATGACGCCAAAACTGGGGGGGAATGCACAGTGAAGAAGGTTATCTCAGAGTACAATGGGACCTTGATCAATGGGACAACAATTTGAGGAGTTGCAGATGGAGTTTCATTTAGATAAATGTGAGGTGCTATGTTTTGGTAAGGCAAACCAGGGCAGGACTTATACACGGAATGGAAGGATCCTGGGGAGTGCCGCTGAATAAAAACACCTTGGAGTGCAGGTTATTGATTCCATGAAGGTAGAGTTGCAAGTAGACAAGTTAGTGAAGAAGGCATTTGATACGTTTGCCTTTATTGGTCAGTGCATTGAGGGTACAGGAAATTGGTTAGGTCACTTTTGGAATACTGTGTTCAATTCTGTTCTCCCTGCTATAGGAAATATGTTGCTGAACTTGAAAGGGTTCTGAAAAGATTTACAAGGATGTTGCTGGGTTTGGAGGGTTTGAGCTATAGGGAGAGGCTGAAAAGGGTGGAGCTGTTTTCCCTGGAGCGTCAGAGAATGAGGGGCTACCTTAAGGAAGTTCATAAAATCATGAGTGAATAGGGTGAATAGTCAATGTCTTTTTCCCATGGTAGGGGAGTCTAAAACTAGATGGCATCATCCTCTGTATTAAGGTGAGAGGGGAAAGATTTAAAAGAGACCTGGAGGGGCTACATTTTCATGCAGTACGGTGAGTGTATGGAATGAGCTGCCAGAGGAAGTGGTGGCGGCTGGTACAATTACAGCATTTAAAAGGCACCTGGATGGGTATATGAATATTTGTTTGGTTTTGCTGCAGTTGGATACATAGTGGCTGTATTTCAACTATTTGACCTTGAGTATTGGGCCCTATAATCTAAGGAAGGATGTTTTGGCATTGGAGGGAGTCCAGAGGAGGTTTACAGCAATGATCCCGGTGATGAAGAGCTTGACATATGAGGAGCGGTGGAGGACCATGCATCTGTATTGGAGTTTAGAATGATGAGGGGAGATCGGATTGAAACTTAGAATGCTGAGAGGCCTGCGTGGAGTGGACATGGAGAAGATGCTCCCACTAGTAGGAGAGATTAGGACCCAAGGGCACAGCCTCAGAGTGAAGTAATGACCCTTTGGAACTGAGATGAGGAATTCTTTAGCCAGAGGGTGGTGAATCTGTGGGACTCATTGCCACACAAGGCTGTTGAAGCCAAGTGATTGAGTGTATATAAGACAGAGATAGTTAGGTTCTTGATTAGTAAGGGGATCAGGGGTTACGAGGTCAACAAGGTTGCGATGGGCCAAGCGGCCTAATTCTGCGCCTATATCTTGTGATCGAAAGTACATTGGAACAACATACTGACAGAGCCAGATCAAGGGACTGAATGGCTTTCGTCTACTTTTAGTTCTTATGTTGTTTTGTTCACTTAGAAATCAAAGTGTATTAAAAGTAACAAGAGGATCTTTGTCATGAGGGGACTGAGAACTTTGTCCTGAGAAAGCGCTGATCGAAAATGAGAATTTTCCCTAAGAGGAATAAGCCTGTGTCTAAATGAACTAAATAAATTGTCAAAAACTGCGCGTTCCTTTTGATTCAAGTCACCTACAAGTGAGCTGGAGCCTGACAGTAAATCTGATGCATCCCAATGGTTTGATTCATGCCACGGAATTATCAGGTTCTGTCAAATTCCCCTGCCATGTAAACATGTTAATGCATGTAGGAAGTCATTTATTTTTACAGTACGCGTGTCAATCCAAAGCTGCATGTCAACATTTCACTTCATATAAACATCAGAGGCACTGAGCCAAAGTATGAGCCAGTGAATAAGAGATGCAGATGTAGAACTTTAAGCATCTTCTGTATTAATGCCCTTGTCGAGTGAAGTCATTGCCTCCTGACATGAAGTGGACTGAAACCTATCTGTTTCAAAAATACCTCAGAGAGTTTGAAAGTTGTGAATTTTTTAAGAGTTCATCCGTCCTTGAATAATGTCCTAGAATCCACACAGATAAATTCTAAATGCACTTTAGGGTATTGACTAGCACAGGTGGGTTGCACAAGGAACACTGAGGGTGTTCCAAACCAAAACCGCATTCACATCGAGAAAGAAATGCAAAAGTAATGCTGTTCCTGGAAATCTGAAAGATGGACAGTGCTGGAAACATCTGTGGAGAGAGAGAGAAAGCCTAGGGTTAACGTTTCAGGTCTATGACCTTTCACCTGGAAATGGTTAGAGGTCTAATTCTGAGAAAGTGAAAGGGAAGAGTTAGAAATGACTAAGTATTCAATGGTACAAAGCCAAAAATAACAATCACAGCGTTTACATTTACACATCTCTGCTCCATTTATACACCTCATTGCCGCGGAAAGGCTGCCAACACCATCAAAGACCCATCCCACCCCAGTAACGCTCTCCTACAACCTCTTCCATCAGGCAGATACAGAAGCTTGAATACACGTACCAGCAGGTTCAGGAGCAGCTTCTTCCCTGCCATTATTAAACTGATGAAATAATGTTAATGTTGACCTCCACTTGTGCACATCTTGTGTGGTGTCACCTGTATACCTCATTCTCTCCTGGTGCTTTCTCGTCCTGTAATGTTGACCTCCCCTTGTGCACATCTTGTGTGGTGTCACCTGTATACCTCACTCTATCCTGGTGCTTTCTCGTCCTGTAATGTTGACCTCCCCTTGTGCACATCTTGTGTGGTGTCACCTGTATACCTCACTCTCTCCTGGTGCTTTCTCGTCCTGTAATGTTGACCTCCCCTTGTGCACATCTTGTGTGGTGTCACCTGTATACCTCACTCTCTCCTGGTGCTTTCTCGTCCTGTATCTCCTTGCTTACCATGATCCGCCTGCACTGCTCACAAATGAAGCTTTTCACTGTACTTAGTTACACATAACAATAAATCCAATCCAATCCAATAACATGAGACGTTCCTCTGGTCAAACTGCACAGCCAATATGATATGGTCTGACTGCTTTTGCAATGGCCCGTGTAGCCCATGCTCTGAGCACTCACCAGGAAGGATACAAGATACCAAGGAAAAGAAGGATCAAACATGTTAACAGATGGATATAACTGTAAAACCTGAACATCTTGAACAGGTAAAAACAACAGTAATAGAAAGCAGTTGTACCTTTTGCATTTTATTTGCTTGTAATGTTGAATGGTTGTGGTTGTGAGTTATTCATCTTTTGTGGAACCATTTGCCAAATGGCATGTCATGGAAAGACTTACAATTCCCTTTAGGGCTGCAAGCCATGGAGTATTTCATTTTTTAAAAGAATCTGTGTTATAAACTTTTGGAGCTTTAAATTTGGCCTGGATCAATACTGAGAGCATGACCCTATGATGAGAGAAAAGGGACAATATAGCAAAGGAATAAACAAAGTTGAAATGTAACATTTTAATTTCAAAGGTCAGATAAGCAGGAGGTTGAAAGATCTTTAAAGAAACAAAATGTTATTTAATAAGTATATATTTATTAATGCAAAAGCTTCAAACTTACAAGTTTCTTTCAGAGGATTCCAGTGTCGTGAATAAGGATCTAAGAGTTCCAGAAATGGTCTGTGAACATTTCAGGCAGAGCACAAATCTAAACTGTGTGATTAAAGTACAAGTTATGTGGAAAAATATTTGCTTGCTGTCCAGATGTTCAACATGTCACCCACAACAAGAACTTCCTGTAGGTCAAAGACCTCAAATTTCTTCTCAGATGACACCTCCCATTCACTGGGCTTCTCAGCATCAATCAAGTGCAGGCTCATAGCTCCTTGAAAGTGGAGTCGCAGGTAGATAAGATAGTGAAGGCGGCGTTTGGTATGCTTTCCTTTATCAGTCAGAGTACTGAGTACAGGAGTTGGGAGGTCATGTTGCGGCTGTACAGGACATTGCATTGTTGGAATATTGCATGCAGTTCTGGTCTCCTTCCTATCAGAAAGATGTTGTGAAACTTGAAAGGGTTCAAAACGGATTTACAAGGATGTTGCCAGAGTTGGAGGATTTGAGCTACAGGGAGAGGCTGAACAGGCTGGGGCTGTTTTCCCTGGAGTGTCAGAGGCTGAGGGGTGACCTTATAGAGGTTTA
>NC_057718.1:14475051-14477110 GCF_004010195.1 Chiloscyllium plagiosum | reverse complement strand
CTGCCAGAGGATGTGGTGGAGGCTGGTACAATTGCAACATTTAAGAGGCATTTGAATGGGTATATGAATAGGAAGGGTTTGGAGGGATATGGGCCAGGTGCTGGCAGGTGGGACTAGATTGGGTTGGGATATCTGGTCAGCATGGACAGGTTGGACACAGGGTCTGTTTCCGTGCTGTACATCTCTATGACTCAATGGCAAGGATCTTGGTATTAGCACGTTCAGAAGAAGTTGACTTGGAGGAAGCTCCTGTATAAAGCTACACAGTTCTTTCGAACCCCTAGCAGTCAGAGGAATTATGGGAAAGGGCACAGAAAGAGCAATGCCAGTAACCTCAGGGCCAAAGACAAATTCCGTCTCCCAGAAACACTTATTTAGTGTGTGGCCTGTGATTGGTCCAATCAGCAATGCAAGGATTCAGAGAAACTATGACTAGTGACACAGAACGGATAATCATTTTCGTTAGCAAATGATTGCCATTACTGACAACGGCCAGGACACTGAGTTTTTATTGAGACAGAAGACTTGAAGTTTATTAACACCACTAACTAGTTCCACTGTTGTAAGATCTCAGGCTTATACATAGCCTGTGTTCTGTGCTTACTGATGTTATGGTGTCAAACATGACAGTAGCACTGCACATGGCTAATGGACTGCATTGTTCCACTGCAGTACCCTGTCAGGCATGGACTCAGACCGGAACACCATGTTGCAGCTGTACAAATTTTTACTTAGGCCACTTTTGGAGGGCTCTGTGCAGTTCTGGTCACCACACTATAGGATATGGAGTCTTTGCAAAAAGGATTTCCCAGGATGTTTCCTGGATTGGAGTATATTAGCTTAAAGGAGAGGTTGGACCAACTTGTATTGTTTTCGCTAGAGTGTAAGAGGATGAGGAGCAACCTGATAGATGTACTTAAAAGTATGAGAGGCATGGATAGTCAGAGTCATTTTCCCAGGGTGGAAATGGCGAATACAAGGGGACATAAGTTTAAGGTGAGGGGAGGGTGGGGGCAAGTTGAAAGGAGATGTGTAAGGCAAGCATTTTATGCAGAGGAGGGTAGACGCCTGGAACACTCTGCCAGGGGAAGTGGTAAAAGCAGATATGTTAGCAACATTTAAGAGACATTTAGACAGACACATGAACAGGCAGGGAACATAGACCATGTGCAGGCAAATAGGGTTAGAACATAGAACATTACAGCGCAGTAAAGGCACTTCGGCCCTCGATGTTGCGCCGACCTGTCATACCAATCTGAAGCCCATCCCACCTACACTATTTCGTGTACGTCCATTTGCTTGTTCAATGGCAACTTAAATGTACTTAAAGTTGGCGAATCTATCGTTGCAGGCAAAGCATTCCATACCCTTACTACTCTCTGAGTAAAGAAACTACCTCTGACATCTGTCCTGTATCTATCACCCCTCAATTTAAAGCTAAGCCCCCTCGTGCTCGCTGTCACCATACTTGGAAAAAGGCTCTCCCTGTCCACCCTATCTAACCCTCTGATTATCTTTATGTCTCTATTAAGTCACCTCTCAACCTTCTTTCTTCCAACGAGGCAACATCCTAGTAAATCTCTTCTGCACCCTTTCCAAAGCTTCCACATCCTTCTTATAATGCGGTGACCAGAACTGTACACAATACTCCAAGTGAGGCCGCACCAGAGTTTTGTACAGCTGTAGCATAACCTCTTGGTTCTGGAACTCAATCCCTCAATTAATAAAAGCTGTATGCCTTCTTAACAGCCCTGTCAACCTGGGTGGCAACTTTCAAGGATCTGTGTACCTGGACACCGAGATCTCTCTGCTCATCTACATGACCAAGAATCTTACCATTAGCCCAGTACTTTGCATTCCAGTTACTCCGACCAAAGTGAATCACCTCACACTTGTCCACATTAAACTCCATTTGCCACCTCTTAGCCCAGCTCTGCAGCTTATCTATGTCTCTCTGTAACCTACAACATCCTTCGTCACTATCCACAACTCCACTGACCTTAGTGCCGTCTGCAAATTTACTAACCCATCCTTCTACACCCTCATCCAGGTCGTTTAT
>NC_057718.1:14463577-14474833 GCF_004010195.1 Chiloscyllium plagiosum | reverse complement strand
ACAGGGGAACCACATTTGCTATCCTCCAGTCTTCTGGCACTATTCCTGTAGACAATGACAATTTAAAGATCAATGCCAAAGGCTCGGCAATCTCCTCCCTGGCTTCCCAGAGGATCCTAGGATAAATCCCATCTGGCCCAGGAGACTTATCTATTTTCACACTCTGCAGGATTTCTACTACCTCTTCATTGTGAACCTCAATCCCACCTAGTCTAGTAGCCTGTATCTCAGTATTCTCCTTGACAACATTGTCATTTCTGGAGTGAATACTGTCAAAAAATATTCATTTAGTGCTTCCCCATCTCCTCTTACTCCACACACAACTTCCCACTACTATCCTTGATTGGCCCTAATCTTACTTTTATTCTTTAAATACCTATAGAAAGCCTTAGGGTTTACCTTGATCCTATCCGCCAACAAGTTCTCACGTCTCCTCCTGGCTCTTCTGAACTCTCTTTTTAGGTCTTTCCTGGCTACCTTGTAACCCTCAAGCGCCCTAACTGAGCCTTCACATCTTATCCGAACATAAGCCTTCTTCTTTCACTTGACCAGAGATTCCACTTCCTTCTTAAACCATGGCTCCCGCGCTCTACAGCTTCCTCCCTGCCTGACAGGTACATACTTATCTAGGACACTCAGGAGCTTTTCCTTGAATAAGCTCCACATTTCTAATGTGTCCATCCCCTGCAGTTTCCGTCCCTATCCCATGCTTCCCAAATCTTGCTGAATCGCATCGTAACTGCCTTTCCCCCAGCTGTAACTCTTGCCCAGTGCTTTACACCTATCCCTTTCTATCACTAAAGTAAACATAACAGAATTGTGATCGCTATCACCAAAGTGCTCACTTACGTCCAAGTCTAACACCTGGCCGGGCTCATTACCCAGTACCAAATCTAATGTGGCCTCGCCCCTTGTTGGACTGTCTACATACTGTGTCAGGAAGCCCTCCTGCACACACTGGACAAAAACTGACCCATCTATAGTACTCGTACTATAGTGTTCCCAGTCAATATTTGGAAAGTTGAAGTCCCCCATGACAACTACTCTGTTTCTCTCACTCCTATCGAGAATCATCTTTGCTATCCTTTCCTCTACATCTCTGGAACTATTCAGAGGCCTATAGAAAACCCCCAACAGGGTGACCTCTCCTTTCCTGTTTCCAACTTCAGCGCATACCACCTCAGTTGATGAGTCCCCTAACATCCTTACTGCAACTGTAATACTATCCTTGACCAACAATGCCACACCTCCCCCTCTTTTACCATCTTCTCTGTTCTTACTGAAACATCTAAATCCTGGAACCTGCAACAACCATTCCTGTCCCTGCTCTATCCATGTCTCCGAAATGGCCACAACGTCGAAGTCCCAGGTACCAACCTATGCTGCAAGTTCACCCACCTTATTCCGGATGCTCCTGGCGTTGAAGTAGACACACTTCAAACCAACCTCTTGCTTGCCGGTGCCACCTTGCATCCCTGAAAATTGATTTCGGACCTCCCCACTCTCAACCTTTTCTATACTCGAACTACAATTTTGGTTCCCATCCCCCTGCTGGATTAGTTTAAACCCACCCCAATAGCCTTAGCGAATGACACTATGGTCAGCACAGATGTGGTGGGCCGAAAGGCCTATTCCTGTGCCGTAGTGTTCTATGTTCAGTGTTCTAGCAGTTAGATGTTATTCTAACTATATTAACAGTACACTGCCTGTCTGGCCTCCAATCTATTCAATAATTCAACGATGTAAATGGCAGGTGAATCACCTTCTGAATACAAATTTAAGAAGGGAAGGCGATGTGAAGAAATGAGGGAAAGAAAGAAAGCAGCAAAAAAGGACACAAAACAAAATGGGGGCAGAGGTTATGATCCAAAATTATTGAACTAATAAGGTGAAGGAGAGCAAGCTTCACAGCAAGGCAGAGGGATATTTTAATATTTCTTAAAGAGGCAGGAGGATCCTTCAATAGAGTAGGCAGCAGGTCTAAAGTATGAACCAAAATCAAGTTAGTACATTTTCCTTAGGGGCAGGACTTTGTCCCCAAAATTTGGTTTTGGGTTTTTCTTTTCCTGCCCTTTGGCCAAGCCAGCGTGTGTATTTAATTTTGCATTTTCTGTATTTATTTCAAGGTTTGCACATCTGTTATTTGACCTCTCCATCACCAAGACATTGCCCCTAGCAGACAATCTTCCAGTTTGGACTCAGGCAAAAGAGTAATACAGAAACAATTTGAAACAGCCAGTGGATGTGGCTGAGACAGACCACATGTTGGATAAAATAGATAATTCAATTAGCTGTAACCTTTAAATTCATGAGACTATCTGACGAGATTGAAAAAAGGTCACATAGATGTTGACTTAACTATGGGATTCTATTAGATATCATAATGACTGCTAAGCCTTGAGAAACTGCAAATCTAGGCCCATAAGCCCACAGTTTATGTTCATGAAAGATCTCTTTATTGCCCCATTATCAATTATTTCAAAGACAACAGCAATGCTATTGGTGATGCCTGTCCCATAAAGAACAAACTGCTCAGAGGCTGCAAAAAGGTTATTTACTGAAATCGGTTCCAAGGTGGTGGGAGGGAATTCCTCACTAATTAAGCCCAAAGCTGATTGTCCTCCCTGTGTATCGTGTTCCAAGAGCTACCCCTAGCTCATCTCTCTCTCTCTCATTCACACATAGGGACTGTCAGATTAGATTAAATGAGATTCCCCTACAGTGTGGAAACAGGCCCTTCGGCCCAACAAATCCACACTGACCCTCCGAAGAGTAACCCGCCCAGACCCATTTCCTTCTGACTAATGCACCTAATACTATAGGCAATTTCTCAAGGCCTATCTGCCTAACCTGCACATCTTTGGACAGCGGGAGGAAACCGGAGCACCCGAAGGAAACCCACGCAGACACAGGGAGGATGTGCAAGCTCCACACAGACAGTCACCCGAGAGCTGGAATTGAACCTGGGTCCCTGGCACTGTGAGACTCAGTGGTTAGCACCGTGCTGTCCCCCCTCATTCAAGAAAACCAAGTTGCAATAACTAGTTTGGAAAACAATCATATGAATGGAGAAATGTTCACAGCCCTGTCCTAATAATGAAGGTGGATAATTCAGCAGACACAGTAGCCAGCAGAGCCAACACTTTGCCTAGTGAATAATCAGCTTGTAGATCTCCCGTATACGTTACACCCTGTAAACTTGGAGTTCCACAAAATTCTGCTGCCCCATGTATTAACACACAAGTCCCATTCACCAACATTCCCACAGACCATCATTCCCTCCCAGTTAGCCAACATCTTGATGTTAACATTCTCTTGTCTTTCCCATTATTCACTCATGGGACTTGGGCGCCACTGGCTGGGCCAGCGTTTATTGCATGTCCCTAGTGGCTCTTGAGAAGGTGGTGGGGAGCTGCCTGTTGAACTGCTGCAGTCCATGTGCTGTAGGTTGACCCACAATGCCATTAGGGAGGGAACTCCAGGACTCCAAACTAATGACAGCAAAGGAGCAGCGATATAGTTCCAAGTCAGGATGGAGAGTGACTTGGAGGGGAACTTGCAGATAGTAGTGTTCCCAGGTATCTGCTACCCTTGTCCTTCCAGATGGTAGTGATTGTGGGTCTGGAAGCTGCTGTCTAAAGAATCTTAATGAATTTCTGTGGTTCCCTGAACACTATCGGCAATTTATCATGACCAATCCATCTAACCTGCACATCTTTGGATTGTGGGAGGAAACTCATGCAACATGGGGAGAATGTGCAAACTCCACACAGACAGTCACCCGAGGCTGGAATCGAACCCAGGACCGTGGCACTGTGAGGCAGCAGTGCTAACCACTGAGCCACCAATGTTTGGTGGGTCCATTCGATATTTTTGTGGTCGATATGAAGAGCCTGAAAACTGGCAACGAAGCTTGTTTGAACAGCCACTGACAGAGTCATCGAGTTATACAGCACGGAGTCAGACCTTTCAACCCAACCAATCCACGCTGACCACGGTCCTAAACTAAACTAGTCCCACTTGCTTGCATTTGGCCCATATTCCTCCAAACCTTTCCTCATCACTTACCAAAACGTCTTTTAGACATTGTAACTGTAGCTGCCTCCATCATTTCCTCTGGCAGTTCATTCCACACATGAACTACTGACGGAATCAGTTCAGATATGAGGAACATTGATAGGTGTGGATACACGATGGGACAGCCGCCTGTGAAGCTCACTCAGCCCCAGACCTTCACAGGCAGAGGAGAATCAGAATCCCTATAACATGTGTGAACCTGATGCATTCATTCCGCATAATCCCCGCATCCCCATGATGATAGCTGCTTTGTTCTCTTTTTCAATGGAGGACTCGGTGAGGGAGAGAGGGTCACGATGCAGATCTTAACAAATCAAGACCAACAATCTTTTATGAATTCGACACGTGCTGGAAGCTGTGGGTCCCTGTATAAATTGAAGCTGCCAACATCACTGATTTCAATGCACTTGGACAAAAGCAAATGAAACTCATTTGTTAGGTCTTCGAACGACACAGAGAGAAAACTCTGCAGCACTGACAATGCCTTGTTACAGCAGCAATGCACGTGTCACTGATGATAAATGAGGCAGCAGTGATTGGGAGAGTGTGCATGTCGGTGTCTCTTTTTTGTTGTTTTAAAACAAATCTGTGATTGTTCTTGTACAAGTTGAAGCACGGTATTAATAGAATCATTGCTGAGAGAGTTCAGGCACATTCACTCCTCCTTGTTCATTACCAGCCGTCTGATCTCTTCCCCAGTCCACCGGTCTCTAAGTAAGAGTCAATTAGAATTGAAGCCTCTCTGTTGCCGGTGGAGCTGACTGGCTTCTTCTGATGGCCATTCCTGCACTGGGGCTGATTACAACTGCAGCCCAGGTCACATTCTGACTTGGCAGAGGCAGTGTCCTAGCGGCAATTGCACTGTACAGATAATCTCAAGAGTCCCAGGATAATGTGCTGCAGACATGGGTTTGTTATGGACTAGGCCAGACCACTCAAAACGTTCTTCAGCAGGCAGCCCAGACCAGAACCTTGTAATTTGTTTTGGTAAGTGTACCGTGAAAATTACCCGGAGTAATTCAGGGAGGTTGTCGACTAGGTTTTACAACAGACAGAAATTTATTCACAAAATTACACAATGAAACACAGAATAAAGAATCCCTACAGAACTCAGTCTTTCCAAACTAGACTTCATTACGTAGTTCCGAATATCGACAACAGTCCCAATAAAAGCAAACCCCTTAAAACACAGTTTTTAAAAAATGGAACAGAGGCTTACAGGTTGAAGTTAGAAGGGCAGAAAGAGAGAGAGTTTCCACACAGTTCACTGCTGAACTCCTGGTTAGTTCTGGACTGAACAGTTCAGCTAGAGAGCTGTCCACGCCCCTTTCATTATACAGGTCACTTCTAAAGCATGACTTTAGCCTGAAGTTTCATCTGTTTACAAATAATCAAAAAGGCCTCTCAATATGCTTTAAACTCTGTACCAAACCAGACTAGTTGGAGCCAGGAGTGTTTATGACCTCTCTGAAGACAACAAGGACACAGTATCCTGAAGAAGGGCTTATGCCCGAAACGTCGATTCTCCTGTTCCTTGGATGCTGCCTGACCTGCTGCGCTTTTCCAGCAACACATTCTCAGCTCTGATCTCCAGCATCTGCAGCCCTCACTTTCTCTCAGAGTATCATTGAGAAAAGGATCAGCCTTCAGAAAACAATGGGACCAGCTTTGTGACAGGTTTGAATCCTGCCAAGTGAGATGGTGAAATTTCAATTCATTGGGAAGCTTTTCTAATGGCAACACCATCCATTGTTACCAAAACCCATCTGCTTCATGAATGCCTTTCTCTATCTGCCATCCTCGCCTGGTCTGGTCTCCATCTGACTCCAGACCCACAGCAATGGGGTTCATTGTTAAACTGCCTCATGGGCAATTAGAGATGGGCCAATGGCTGTGGGCCTAAGCAGTGTCACTCAATCCCATGAATGAATAAAAAAATGACAGAGTTTTCCCTGACCCTGACTTCAGGGGATGAAAAGGATGGTGTCAGCCAGCTCATTGTGGCTCCCAGAGCGAGGAGTGAGATAGACAGATGAGGACAGTGCCCAGGGAGATAGAGAGAAGAAAGGGAAGCAAATAAAGGGGTTACCAACTGCCCCCTCCATGAGCAGAATAACCCCCATCTCCTAGCTGCTTTCAGGACTGAAGAAGGGTCACTGGACCCAAAATGTTAACTTTGCTTTCTTCGCACAGATGTTGTCAAACCTGCTGAGTTTCTCCCGCTGTCTTTTGTTTGTACTCAACAGCATTAACCCTGCTGCTACTCATCCTGTCAGGACGCCTCCCCACCGACAGTAACCACCATACCCGTCACTTCCACCTCCAGGCTGCCTGTCTCTCGCTCCAGGAGGAGACTAGCCTGCAGTAGGGCAGAGAGAGTTCTAAAACGAGCATGAGACTTAGCCACAGGAACTGCCTGCCAATCAGCCCCTCCCCCTCTGTGGGAAAGTACAGGAAGCAGAGCAGAAGGACCTCATGGGGCCTGTGGGTTAGGTGGTCAATGAAATGAGTGGAGAGTGTAGTGCTGGAACAAAGTGAGATTGGGAAGGTATGGCCAGAAAATATGCTCGGTCTTGTGGCAAATAAAAATCCTCCAACCAACTCGATGCAACTTGCACTTAGCCAACACAAGTAAGATTCAGTCCGAAGTGTGCAGGAGCTTTATTTATAGTTAAATTGTCTATACCACGTGTACAGCTTGCTTCGAGCTCTGTTTATTCTCTGAGTCAACAGTGAGGCTCAACTAATCAACCATTTCCAATCGATATACTCTACACTTGGTAAAGAGAAAATGTGTCAGATTATGGGGAGAACATGGAGATAGCTTGAGATACATTGTTTATTTGAAAATTGAGTGCAGACATGCAACATTCCTGTGGATGTATAAATACAGTGAGCATTTTTCTGTTCACAGACTCACATCATCAAACACTACACCATTCAACAGGATACTTCCTGTGTCCCCACGATTGAACAGAATACTTCCTGTGTCACCACCATTGAGCAGTATACTTCCTGTGTCATCACCACTGAGCGGGATACTTCCTGTGTCACCACCATTGAGCAGGATACTTCCTGTGTCCCCACCATTGAGCGGGATACTTCCTGTGTCCCCACCATTGAGCGGGATAATTCCTGTGTCATCACCATTGAACAGGATGCTTCCTGTGTCCCCATCGTTAAGCAGGATACTTCTTGTGTCCCCACCATGGAGCAGGATATTTCCTGTGTCATCACCATTGAGTGGAATACTTCCTGTGTCCCCACCATTGAGTGGGATACTTCCTGTGTCATCACCATTGAGCAGGATACTTCCTGTGTCCCCATCATTCAGCAGGATACTTCCTGTGTCTTCACCATTGAGTGGGATACTTCCTGTGTCCCCACCATTGAACAGGATACTTCCTGTGTCCCCACCATTGAGCGGGATACTTCCTGTGTCTTCACCATTGAGCGGGATACTTCCTGTGTCTTCACCATTGAGTGGGATACTTCCTGTGTCCCCACCATTGAGCGGGATACTTCCTGTGTCTTCACCATTGAGCGGGATACTTCCTGTGTCACCATTATTGAACAGGATACTTCCTGTGTTCCCATCATTGAACAGGATACTTCCTGTGTCATCACCATTGAACAGGATACTTCCTGTGTCATCACCATTGAACAGGATACTTCGTGTATCATCACCATTGAGCGGGATACTTCCTGTGTCATCGCCTTTGAGTGGGATACTTCCTGTGTCACCACCTTTGAACAGGATGCTTCCTGTGTCCCCACCATTGAGCAGGATACTTCCTGTGTCACCATTGAGCAGGATATTTCCTGTGTCCCCATCATTGAACAGAATACTTCCTGTGTCCCCACCATTGAGCAGGATACTTCCTGTGTCACCATTGAGCAGGATACTTCCTGTGTCACCACCATTGAGCAGGATACTTCCTATGTCACCATCATTGAGCAGGATACTTCCTGTGTCCCCATCATTGAGCAGGATACTTCCTGTGTCCCCACCATTGAACAGGATACTTCCTGTGTCACCACCATTGAACAGGATACTTCCTGTGTCACCACCATGAGTGGGATACTTCCTGTGTCCCCACCATTGAATAGGATACTTCCTGTGTCCCCATCATTGAGCAGGATACTTCCTGTGTCATCACCATTGAGCGGGATACTTCCTGTGTCCCCATCATTGAACAGAATACTTCCTGTGTCCCCATCATTGAGCAGGATACTTCCTGTGTCCCCACCATTGAGCGGGATACTTCCTGTGTCCCCATCATTGGGCAGGATACTTCCTGTGTACCCATCATTGAACAGGATTCTTCCTATATCATCACTATTGAGTGGGATACTTCCTGTGTCCCCACCATTGAATAGGATACTTCCTGTGTCCCCACCATTGAGCGGGATACTTCCTGTGTCCCCACCATTGAGTGGGATATTTCCTGTGTCCCCATCATTGAGTAGGATACTTCCTGTGTCCCCATCATTGAGCAGGATACTTCCTGTGTACCCATCATTGAACACGATTCTTCCTATATCATCACTATTGAGTGGGATACTTCCTGTGTCCCCACCATTGAATAGGATACTTCCTGTGTCATCACCATTGAGCGAGATACTTCCTGTGTCATCACCATTGAGCGGGATACTTCCTGTGTCCCCACCATTGAATAGGATACTTCTTGGGTCATCACCATTGAGTGGGATACTTCCTGTGTCCCCACCATTGAATAGGATACTTCCTGTGTCATCACCATTGAGTGGGATACTTCCTGTTTCCCCACCATTGAGTGGGATACTTCCTGTGTCCCCACCATTGAATACGATACTTCCTGTGTCCCCACCATTGAGCGGGATACTTCCTGTGTCCCCACCATTGAATAGGATACTTCCTGTGTCATCACCATTGAGTGGGATATTTCCTGTGTCCCCATCATTGAGCAGGATACTTCCTGTGTCCCCATCATTGAGCAGGATACATCCTGTGTACCCATCATTGAACAGGATTCTTCCTATATCATCACTATTGAGTGGGATACTTCCTGTGTCCCCACCATTGAATAGGATACTTCCTGTGTCATCACCATTGAGCGAGATACTTCCTGTGTCATCACCATTGAGCGGGATACTTCCTGTGTCCCCACCATTGAATAGGATACTTCTTGGGTCATCACCATTGAGTGGGATACTTCCTGTGTCCCCACCATTGAATAGGATACTTCCTGTGTCATCACCATTGAGTGGGTTACTTCCTGTTTCCCCACCATTGAGCGGGATACTTCCTGTGTCCCCACCATTGAACAGGATACTTCCTGTGTCCCCACCATTGAGCAGGATACTTGCTGTGTCACCACCATTGAGCAGGATACTTCCTGTGTCCCTATCATTGAACAGAATACTTCCTGTGTCATCACCATTGAGTGGGATACTTCCTGTGTCCCCACCATTGAATAGGATACTTCCTGTGTCTTCACCATTGAGCGGGATACTTCCTGTTTCACCACCCATTGAACAGGATACTTCCTGTGTCCCCACCATTGAGTGGGATACTTCCTGTGTCTTCACCATTGAGCGGGATACTTCCTGTTTCACCACCCATTGAACAGGATACTTCCTGTGTCCCCATCATTGAACAGGATACTTCCTGTGTCCCCACCATTGAGCGGGATACTTCCTGTGTCCCCATCATTGAGCGGGATACTTCCTGTGTCCCCACCATTGAGTGGGATACTTCCTGTGTCCCCACCATTGAACAGGATACTTCCTGTGTCTTCACCATTGAGCGGGATACTTCCTGTGTCCCCACCATTGAGTGGGATACTTCCTGTGACCCCACCATTGAACAGGATACTTCCTGCGTCCCCACCATTGAGCGGGATACTTCCTGTGTCCCCATCATTGAACAGGATACTTCCTGTGACCCCACCATTGAACAGGATACTTCCTGTGTCCCCATCATTGAACAGGATACTTCCTGTGACCCCATCATTGAGCGGGATACTTCCTGCGTCCCCATCATTGAGCGGGATACTTCCTGTGTCCCCACCATTGAGCGGGATACTTCCTGTGACCCCACCATTGAGCGGGATACTTCCTGTGACCCCACCATTGAGCGGGATACTTCCTGCATCCCCATCATTGAGCGGGATACTTCCTGTGACCCCACCATTGAGCGGGATACTTCCTGTGTCCCCACCATTGAGCGGGATACTTCCTGTGTCCCCACCATTGAACGGGATACTTCCTGTGTCCCCACCATTGAGCGGGATACTTCCTGTGTCCCCACCATTGAACAGGATACTTCCTGCGTCCCCACCATTGAACGGGATACTCCCTGTGACCCCACCATTGAACAGGATATTTCCTGTGACCCCACCATTGAGCGGGATACTTCCTGTGTCCCCACCATTGAGCGGGATACTTCCTGTGACCCCACCATTGAGCGGGATACTTCCTGCGTCCCCATCATTGATGCACAGACACAGTGGATTCTACTTCAAAGAAATATTCTCTTCCTGGGTAAGTGATCAACCAATTTCTCTGAATATATTTACAAGTAAATGGCCCATTAAGATTGTGTGTCTGACAGGAATAATCTGCCCATTTCTTGTTTCATTACAAGAGCAAGGCACTGGAATTCCCCAAATGAATGGAAGTATTTGTCAAACAAGCTGAGGGTTATCCTTTGAAAGGAGCTATTTTTCTAATCTACCGTTTAGATACCACACCTCTGGAACAGGTGGGACCTGAAGCTCGGCCTCCTGTCTCAAAGGTTTGGATACTACCAGTGTACCACGAGAGCACCCGGAGCAGGAGAGTTGCCCTTTAAGAGTTGCCAGTGTTTCGGGATACTCGGTGCAGATGAAGCAGGTCCATCGTTGCAGATTTGCAGGTTCAAAGTTTATGCGAAGATTTGTAGCTCGGGTGCTCGTTGCTGTGGTTCTGTTCGCCGAGCTGGAAGTTTTTGTTGCAAACGTTTCGTCCCCTGTCTAGGTGACCTCATCAGTGCTTGGGAGCCTCCTGCGAAGCGCTTCTTTGATGTTTCCTCCGGTGTTTATAGTGGTCTGTCCCTGCCGCTTCCGGTTGTCAGTTTCAGCTGTCCGCTGTAGTGGTTGGTATATTGGGTCCAGGTCGATGTGTTTGTTGATGGAGCTTGTGGATGAATGCCATGCC
>NC_057718.1:14424601-14462329 GCF_004010195.1 Chiloscyllium plagiosum | reverse complement strand
GCCGGGTAGAAGCTGGGATTCTGCAGGAATTAACTCATCTCCCGACTCCCTAAAACCTTTCTACTATCCACAAGGCACAAGTCAGGAGTGTGATGGAACATTCCCGATTTGCCTGGATGGGTGCAGTTCCAACAACATTCAAGAAACAGTGTGTATCATCTATAAGGTGCACCGCACTAACTCACAACAACTTCTTGGCAGTTCCTTACAAATCTGCAATCTTTTCCATCTGCAAGGATTAAGCAGCCAGTAGCTGGGAATGCCACTGGCTGTAAGTTCCTCTCCAAGTCACGCATCATCCTGACTTAGAAATGTATCTCTGTCACTGTGTTAAAATTTGCAGCTCCTTCCTATCAGCAGAGTGTCCCTACATCCCAACAACTGCAACAGTTCTTATAAGAGGCAGCTTACACCCCTTCTCAAGGACAATGAGAGATGTGCCCCAAATGCTGGCCCAGTCCACAATGCCAACATCCCATGAGTGAATAATAATTTTTAAAATTGAGAGGAAAGATAGGGCATCAAGTTAATTTTGTCTCTAAAGACAGTACCTCTAACTTCGAAACAGGAAGATGATATTTGGGGCTTTGAACCGATGCTGCCATTGAATAGAATCAAGGGTGATCCAACATTCCTCATGTCCGCTGTCCTGTCCTTTCCCCATATTCCTTGACTCCTCTACTGATCAAGAATCTATTTACCTCTGACACAGTTGCATGTCTGACATACTGGAGCAATGTTCTCCTCATTAACATGTTCAGATTTGTTATTAGATGCCACTGGAGCAGCTGAGACTTGAACCTGTTGGTTTAGAGGTAGGGACATGATCTCTGTACCACAACAGCCATCCGCCTATGTAATGGATCCTTGGCTGAATACTCAAACTACCTTTTTCCAGTGGGAGAGCTCGCCTTCCACAATAAGGTCAGATTTTTTATCTCATTACTGCATGGTTTGCAGGCAAAAGCCTTGCTATGAATTTAAACCAACTGGCAAGCACAAATACCTCACATGAGCTGCAAAAGCTTCTCTCTACCCATGTGATTGAAGAGTCAATTGATTAGATAGCAGAGCTCCAATAATCCCATCATGAACTGTCAGATCTCTTGATGTCAAAGAGAAGACGAGCAGATTGAAAAGGAAGCAATTAGTTGTTCCAATGGTTGACCGCTGAGGAGGGGATGGGCTTCCCCCAAAGGGTGTGTCTGTAATTTGAAAACAATCAAATGTAGCAGTTACAAAAGTTGTTTTCTGTAACCTTAGTTATTTAGTAATTTTTCACATTGGACACTAAAGTCTGCAGAATCTTTTCAAGTTAACAATCAGATGCAACAGAGGTCAAATTGCATTTGTTAATGTACTCTCCATTTTCTGTTGTATATTTAGTCTTTGGCTCATCTTGTACTTAATCTGCTAATCTCTGTGTACTGTTCTTGAGTGAATGTACAATTCACTACCCTGCTGATTGGGGAATATTAATTGTACAGTCCATAAACAAATGCTAACAACTTGTCAGATTGGTTTGCCAGCACATTGTACAGTGTGGAACTCAGACAGAAGAAAGCAGTATGCAGATGTTATCTCCAGTCTTTGTGAGTTAGTTGACTTCAAATGTTTCGTCCCCTGGCTAGGCGACATCATCAGTGCTTGGGAGCCTCCTGCGAAGCGCTTCTTTGATGTTTCCTCCGGTTTTATAGTGGTCTGTCCCTGCCGCTTCTGGTTGTCAGTTTCAGCTGTCCGCTGTAGTGGTTGGTATATTGGGTCCATTGTACAAAATACCATGCAAGGACTGCAGTAAACACTATATAGGACAAACAGGAAGACAGCTAACAATCCGCGTACATGAACATCAACTAGCCACGAAACGACACGACCAGCTATCCTTAGTAGCCACACACGCAGACAACAAGCAACATGAATTCGACTGGGACAACACTACTATCATAGGGCAAGCCAGACAGAGAACAGCCAGGGAATTCCTAGAGGCATGGCATTCATCCACAAACTCCATCAACAAACACATTGACCTGGACCCAATATACCAACCACTACAGCGGACAGCTGAAACTGACAACCGGAAGCGGCAGGGACAGACCACTATAAACACCGGAGGAAACATCAAAGAAGCGCTTCGAAGGAGGCTCCCAAGCACTGATGATGTCGCCTAGCCAGGGGACGAAACGTTTGCAACAAAAACTTCCAGCTCGGCGAACAGACCACAGCAGATCTGCAGGTTTTTAGATTGGGTTGTGCTCATTTGGAATACTTGGCCATTAACTGGTGTGTTTCCCAGGGGCATTTTGGCCCAATCCCACCCATGTACAGCTTAGCTTGAGTTCATTCTGCAACTCGGCCATTGACTTTGTAAACAGAGGAGTGTGCTTGTTCAGGAGCGCTGTGTATAATGTGGAGGGACGGTTATGCAATCCAAGCCAGTAGGGTGCGGCTCACAGGTATATTTGGGGAATAGGTTCAGCCAGTGCATTCCCCACCCTAAAGGAATACAGATTGACATTGTCCAAGCCACATTCATTATAAGCGTTTAGCAGCCACCAATTGTACAACAGCCATCTGTTTCATATCCTCACGTCCATGGCTATAAAGTTTGATTTATCTTACTGATGGACTGGACAAACTAAACACCGAGGACTAACTAACACTCTATTCCGCATGAAAGCTTCAACTCTCCTTTCATTCACTGGCTGACCCCTCCCTCCAAAGCACTGCCTTATTTTCTTGAAGTAACTCAGTCAAGAACTTTGGATAATTAAAAATCTCAAGGGACAATATAAATCCCAGCCCTGTGAGTGGTGACTGGATAGAATGTCAGTCATGCTGTGCCTGGGTTTAGCAGAAGCTTATTTAAAGATCATTAAAGAGGGTAGTAAAACTCTACTATAAACAGGAAAGAGCTGCAGGGAATGTACAAAGGTACACTCTACCCAAACCTTTAACTGGAAAGCTTTGGAAACCATAAAAATTTCAAGCATTGTGGCCTCCTGCTTGAGGACCTTTAGCTTTATCAATGGGCAGTAAAACTCCTGGGCAAGAGGATATGGCCAGCCATGATTACTGGCTTCATAACCCTCTGATCTCTTCCAAACCATGAGGAATATATGGACAAGACACGAGGGTTGAATTAGAAAGAGGGAGAACTTTGTATTTCTGCAATTTTCCCTGCCTCAGAACATCACAATAAATGAAGTCCTCCTGAAATGTAGTCGTTCCTGAAACATTGGAAATGTAAGAATCAATTCGCACACAGCAAGCTCCTGCCTGCAGATACTCTGGTGTTGCTGAGGGCTGGGGTAGTGGCTTCTGCGTTCCTTCGTGAAAATTGCCGGGGGATATTTTACATCCACCAGAGAAGGGAGATGGGGCTTGAGATTAACGTCTCTTCCAGAAATCAGCACCACCAACAGCGCAGCATTCCCTCTGACCAGGGAAAGCAAAGGTCACTTTCCTTATTGAAAGGAAGTGGCGGAGGCTGGTACAATTACAATATTCAAAAGGCATCTGGATGGGTACATGAATAGAAAGGGTTTAGAGGGACATGGGCCAAATGCTGGCAAATGGGACTAGGTTTGTTTGGGATATCTGGTAGGCAGTCAACAATGGTTTCATGGTCATCATTAGACTCTTAGTTCCAGATTTTTGGTTATTGAATTCAAATTCCACCTCCCATGGGAAACATCAGTCCATTGGGTGATCTTCACTCTTTGTCAAATATTGGGATCTAGGAGATTATGCTTCTCTGGCACTGCACTCACTTAATTCACCAATAGTTGCTTTAAGTTCCTGAAGTCAAGTATTACATAGTTTTCACGCACTGCGCTGAACTGCATTGCAAGTAAATGTTCTCACTCACCACTTCGTCTTCCTTTCTTAAAGAAGACCAAACTGTGGGTGCTGGAAATACGAAACAAGCACCGAGAATGTTGAAGCAGGTCTGACAGGGTCAGCTCTGAAGGGGTGGCACACAGGACTCAAAATGTTAGCTTTGTTTTCTCTCCACAGATACTGCCAGACCTGCTGAGTTTCTCCAACAATTTGTGCTTTAGTTTCCTCTTCCTTGCAGACTGTCTGCGGGAGCACTGTGCCTTGCTTTTGTTGACTTTGGAAGCTGTAGGTGAAGCTCACTCGTTCTGGGGACAATCGCAGCCTGATAAAAACATTCCAAAATAAACAGATCCTCAATGAACTTATGAAATTCAGAAATTGATCTGAATGTGTGTTGGAACAGAATGACCTGGCCCCCTTTCCCCTGGGCATCTCTCCAATCATTGATTCAGCACTGAGTGTATCAAAAATGTGTTGAGACATTCAGCAATGACAGAAACACATTTTTAACCCATTTTATAGCAGGAAAACAATAAAGAGGTTTTGTTGAGTAAAGAATTTCCTTTAAATTTGCCTTTATTATGAGCTAAAGTCAGCTTTAGCTCATAATAAAGGCACACACAGAATCATTGGGCGAGGGAAAAGAGGGAATGGACCTGATGCTTTAGCCGGAAATGTTAGCTGGCTGTAAATCCATGCAATTTACAGTCCCTGCAGCAAGGTTGTCTTCTTGTTATAACAACCTGATCCATTTCATTTACAATTAATTTTCAAACAACTCGTTTGAATTTACTTCTGCCACCCCCGTATAATTATGCCTCGTGAATGTACCTCGCACCTTTTACACTGCTCAGCTGAATGGACAAGGACATGATTTGTAACTGTTCTGTGACCCTTTCTGTAGAGCTGCAGAGCTGCAGAGAATCAGGTCAATGCTGAGGGTTCTCTGACCTTCGCCCCATGGGGGGGACTGACCCCTGTAAGATGCTTCTTGGTATAAGCCTATTGTTACCTTTGAAGGTTATGGGGACATGTCCAATCCAGAGATTTCATTTACTCTCCAGACTGCCCTACCTGGGCAAAGAATCCACGGCAATATTCGAAAGGACAGCAGCAGAGTACTGCCCAATATTTAACATTCAGCTACAATCAGTACAACACAATTATCAGGCTGTTATCATATTGCTGTCTCTGGGAGGGTGCTTGAAGAAGTTAGGACTATTCTCACTAGAGATCTGGTAGAGCTTTCCAAAATGAGGAGGAGGCTGGATAGGGAGAGCATGTTCCCAGTTATAGAGGGAACAAGAACCAGGAGGACACTGGTTTAAAGTGACATGCAAAGGCAGCGAAACACAGCAATACCTCTACTTCCTCAGAAATATTCAGCATTTCCATAAAGACTCTTCCCAATTTTTGTAGATGTGCCATAGAAAGCATCCTATCCGGGCCCACCACAGCGTGGCATGGCAATTGCTCTGCCCCAGACCACTAGAAATGACAGAGCGTTGTGAACACAGCCCTGTCCATCACAAAAACCAGCCTTCCTTCCATTCATTCTGTCTACACTTCTGGCTGCCTTGGGAAAGCAACCAACATAATTAAAGACCCCTCCCAGCCCGGTTATTCTCTCTTCCACCGTCTTCCATTGGGCGGAAGATACAAACATTTGAAAACACAGACCAACAGATTCAATAACAGCTTCTTTCCCGTTGTTATCAGTCTTATGAACAGACCTCGCATATGCTAGAGTTGATCTTTCTCTGCACCTTCTCTGTATCTGTAACACTACATTCTGCATTCTGTTCTATTAACCCGATGTACTTATGTAAAGTATGATTTGCCTGGATGGTGCTCAATACAACATTTTTCGCTGTATCTTGATACATGCAACAATAATAAATCAAATCAAAATCAGATCAAATGTTTTTCACTCAGCAAGTAGTTTGAGTCTGGAATACATGCCTGGAAATGTGCTGGAGGTAGGTTCAACTGAGGCATTCAAGAGTGGTATTGGACGATATTTGGATAGAAATAGTGAGCAAAGATGTGGGTGGGAAGGAGGAGATTAGCACCAGGTAATGATGTTGATTTGAAGAGCTAGTACAGACACAATAGGCTGAACAGCCTCCTGAACTTTCACTGTTCTGTGATTCTGTGCAAGAACTAGCCGCTGCGTTTCCTACATAACAACATTTCAAAAGTGATTCATTGTCTGTAAGGTGCTATGCGACATCCTGAGGTTGTGAAGGATGCTATAGAAATGAATGTTCACATTTCTTTCTTTCACAGGGAATCGCGAACATGACATGGGGAAAAGAGCAGATGACAACAAGAGGCCCGAACTGAAGAGACACAGATACTGGGCAGCTCTGTAAATGGTGCAACCTTGAAATTCTTTCAGAGAGAGAACAAAATCTGCATTGGTTACCATGGAAACAAAAATCTTCCCAATACCATGAATAGCCAGCAGAATTAGACCCACACCAGCTGTTATTGAAATACGTTGAATAGAATTGGCTGCATATGCACTTGTGATTCGATTAAGTATTCAGGGATCCAGGAATACACAAGCAGCAAAGTCATTATATATTTCAGTCAGTTCTAGTCATTGTTGCTACTTGCCTCGTTCTCGGAGCTTGTCCTTGTGATAAAATCAAATCAGTTCACAACTCGACTCTGCACCAGAGACCCCACAGTAGGAATCTGAACACAACTGGGTGGCACGGTGGTACAGTGGTTAGCACTGCTGCCTCGCAGCGCCAGAGACCCGGGTTCAATTCCCGCCTCAGGTGACTGACTGTGTGGAGTTTGCACGTTCTCCCCGTGTCTGCGTGGGTTTTCTCCGGGTGCTCCGGTTTCCTCCTACAGTCCAAAGATGTGCAGGGTCAGGTGAATTGGCCATACTAAATTGCCCGTAGTGTTAGGTAAGGGGTAAATGTAGGGGTATGGGTGGGTTACGCTTCGACGGGTCGGTGTGGACTTGTTGGGCCGAAGGGCCTGTTTCCACACTGTAAGTAATCTAATCTAATCTAAATCTAATCTAAACTTGGCAAGGTGAGCCCAGTATTCCACACCCCACATCTACCTACATACCAATCCTGAAAACAAGGAAAGGCTGCCAATGTTTTAGGAACTTTCATATTTTGTAACACTTTTGGACAAGGCATAGTCCTGTCACTCGTTCTCTTCTGAATGCAATTACAATTGAGCTAGAGAGGATTCAGAAGAGATTTACCAGGATGTTGCCAGGTATGGACAGTTTGAATTACAAAGAAAGGCTGGATAGGCTGGAGCTTTTTTCACTGGAGCATAAAAGTTTACAAAATAATGAGAGATATAAATTGAGTTAAAGGTAGTTGTCTTTTCCTTCAGAGGGGGGATTTCAAGGTTGGGGAACATTTTTAAGGTGGGAGGAGAGATCTAAAAAAGAATGAGAGGCAAATGGTTTACACAGAGGGTGGTTCCTGTGTGCCTCTATTCCTGATGAAGGGCTTTTGCCCGAAACGTCAATTTTCCTGCTCCTCGGATGCTGCCTGACCTGCTGTGCTTTTCCAGCACCACACTAATCGCGACTCTGGTTTCCAGCATCTGCAGTCCTTGTTTTTACCGTGTGGAATGAACTTTCTGAGGGAGTGATGGATGTGGGCGCAGTTACAATATTTAAAAAGACATTTGGATAAGTGCATGAATAAGAATACCTTGGAGGGATATAGGCCAGGAGCTGGTCAATGGGACTAGTTTAGTTTGGGATTATGGTCAGCGTAGACCAGTTAGACCGAAGGGTCGGTTTGCATGCTGTGTGACTCTGTGACTCCTGTCCAGCACACCCCTGTGTGGGACATTCCTGTGTAATAATAAAACACTTGCCTAATTTTAAACAAACAGGGAAGCAGGGAGGTGATGTTGGAGTTATACCAACCTTTGGTTAGGCCACAACTGGAGTACTGTGTGGAGTTCTGGTTCCCCACACCACAGGATGGATATGACAGCATTGGCAAAGGTGTAGAGGAGATTTACCAGAATGTTGCCAGGGTTGGAGCGGTTTAGCGATAGAGAGAGGCTGCATAGGCTCAGACTGATTTCCTTTGAGTAGAGAAGGCTGTGGGGAGGGAACCTGATGGGGATGTATAGACAGGGTGGATAGAAAGCAGCTGTACTCCTTAGTTGAAAGGTCAATAACAACAGTGGGGCATAATTTTAAAGTGAAAGACATGAGATTTGGAGGGATCTGGGGAGAAACCTTTTCACCCAGAGGGAGTTAGGAGTCTGCAATGCACTGCCTGGGAGGGAAGTTTAGGTGGGAGACCTCACAACCTTTAAAAAGTACATGGATGAGTACTTGAAGTGTCATAACATTCAAAGCTGTTAGCCAAGTGCTGGGAGTGGAGCTAGTGTAGATTTGCAGTAGATCTTTTGGTCAGTGCATTCTTGATGGACCAAAGGACCTCTTCTGTTCTATATAGTTCCGTGATTCAGGGCTGTCATTGCAGGAGTCATTAATCACAGGCAGCAGGTTGAATAAGCTGGTGGATCAACAGATAGAGAAGCAACCACCAGGACATAGTAATGATGTATGTGATTGCTGGGGACCTTCAGTCCCTCCCCAGAATCCATTCCCTCAATCCCACACCTGGAACCTCAAGGACCCAAGCCTTTCAGATTGTGTTGATGAATTCATGGATCTCCTCCATGAAGATCAACTTGACCATCTAGATAAGATGGCAAGGTGGATCAGGGGTTGGCACTGCTGCCTCACAGCCCCAGGGGCCTGTGTTCAATTCCACTCTCAGGCGACTGTGTGCGTGTGGAATTTGCACATTCTCCCTGCGTGTGTGTCGGTTTCCTCTCTCATTCAAATATGTGCAGGCAGGTTAGATGGATTGGCCGTGGGTAGTATAGGGTTATGGGGGGGGGGCGGTGCGGTGTGGGGAAGTGGGATGCTCTTAAAAGGGTTGATGCAGACTTGATGAGCCAAATGGCCTGCTTCCATTCTGTAGGGATTCTATGACAACATCAGTCTTCAGTTGTTCAGTTGATGTGTTCAATTGTCTGATAACTCACTTTGTGCAATTGGTGAAATCTGAGCGTGGGCTCAGAACTGAAGTAAACTGACCACCAGAGAAGCTTGTAAGAAAGGCCTAGACTTCATTTTTGATCATCACCTTGATCAGAAAATTGTGCGTTAGCCTGTCTTTCGAAGCTGAATTGTAGGCGTAAGTCCAAACATTGTAGCACTATTTTAAAGCAGTGTAAATAAACTAAGGTAAATAATATTTCTAAAATGCACAACAAACCAGCAGCACCCTTTCTGAACCCTTAACTTCTTAGATCAAGGTGCATTTAAGTTGACTTTCTCTGTGGAAACAAGGGCATGTAGTCCATGATAGATTGCGCATATTCTGGGATAGGAGAATGAGTTTGATTGGGCTGAATGGTCCATCATTTCATGCTTTCTTGTATGTGTCCAATTAGGAACAGATGTTTCTTATCCGAATCAGTTCATTTACATGAACTAGAATAAAGATACTGAGTATTTGGATTGGTGGGTTTCACCAAGTTAGTACCCGACCACTCAAACTTGAGGAGCTATTCTTAATCGTGCAACCAAGTTACCATTTTAAGATATTAACTTCAGGGCATGTTCATTTCAAACAGCCAGATTCTTAGTCTCAGCTACCTTTAATTGTCAGCAACAAAATAGCAATCAATCACATAAACCTCACGTTGGCTCAGTCAAATAGTTTTCAACAAGTTATGTACTCGCGAGGTTTTGCAGAGGTACAAAAGGTTTTGTAGATTCTCCTGCTCCTCGGATGCTGTCTGACCTGCTGTGCTTTTCCAGCAGCACCTTCTCGACTCTGATCTCCAGCACCTGCAGTCCTCCCTTTCTCCTTTGTAGATGTACATGTGTGGTTAGCTGTGTGTACTTTGCAGGTGGTGATCTTATCCCTGAATATGCTTTACAATAACATTGTTTTGATATTTTCTGTATTCTTCTGTGTAATTGTTATTTCAAAATGAATGGTAAAAGCAAAGTGCTGTGTACCCTGGTGATTTGAACTGAAATTGATGGAGAAACTCAAGAGATCTGGCAGCATTGGTGAAGAGAGAAACAGAGTTAATATTGGTGATTTGGAGGGGCCAGTGTTGGACTGGGGTGTACAAAGTTAAACATCACACAACACCAGGTTATGGTCCAGCAGGTTTATTTGGAAGCACTAGCTTTTTGAGCGCTGCTCCTTCATCATCTGAAGACAAGGATGATCTGAAAAAACTGAACTTTAATTTACATTATCTTTGATTTCAAATCCCTCCAGCCTAACCCGTTCCCTCACTCTGTAACTGCTCTAACCCTCACAATCACAGCATTACAAGGTTCAAGGGCACTATCTGGTCCATCCTGCTTATGTTGGTTCTCTGTAAGAGCTGAAACTTTATTGCTGGAACAGCACAGCAGGTCAGGCAGCATCCAGGGAACAGGAGATTCGACGTTTCGGGCACAGGCCCTTCTTCAGGAACAGGCCCTTCTTCCTGAAGAAGGGCCTGTGCCCGAAACGTCGAATCTCCTGTTCCCTGGATGCTGCCTGACCTGCTGTGCTGTTCCAGCAATAAAGTTTCAACTTTGATCTCCAGCATCTGCAGACCTCACTTTCTCCTCTCTGTAAGAGCTACTGAGTTATTCCCATTCCCCAGCAGAGACTGTCCAAAAAGAGGGTGGAATTGAGTTACTGTCTGCTCAGGGTACAACAGCAAGTAGGTTATGTCAGGCCTGAGCTGGAGTATTGTGTCCAGTTCTGGGCATTGCACTTTAGGAAGGATGTGAGAGCACAGAAAGAATTTGTGAGAGCAGTTGCAGGGATGACAAATTTTGGTTATGAAAAAAATTTGGAGAAGTTGGACTATCATTCTGGGATATCTGGAATTCCCTCCCTGCAGCGATCTGTCGCTCTGTCTCTTTTCATTTAAGATCTTCCTTAAAACCTGCCTCTTTGACCTAATATGTGGTCACCTATCTTACCATCACTTTGTCATCAATTCTGATCTCCTGTAAATCACCTGGAAGCCTTTCCTTGCCCTAAAGCCACAGTATGACTGTTAGTGGTGTATTGGGATATATTGTGTACCTCACAACCTGAGCATGACTCTGAATGAGTGGAACGTGTGGGTGAACAGTCAGCTGAATTAAGGATGGAATTCACGTGATCCGGAATTGCGCTCAATAAATGACACTAATTAAAACTGATCTTGGTAAACACATGGTTCTGGTTGTGGAGAAGATGTGCTACAATAAATATGCTGACCTCAAAAGTTACAAATTCTTTTGAAAAGTGTTTGTCCAAGCCTGTAATGTCTGCATTACATCGAGGGTTATGGTTTTCAATGAGAAACATGCAGTGAGTTCAGTGTTAGCAGGATGCTGCAGGGTGCCAGCGGTCAAAGATTCTGGCAGCTTTTCAGAGTTAGAGAAAGTTTTGCGGGAAGGGTGTTAATTATTTCATATGTGCCCTTTCATCCGATAATTTCCGGGTTCTTTTCAAGCCCCATCAGATGCTTACTGCAGTCAAAATGGTCCAAAACAGCTGTACCAATTTGACATGAAACAAAAACTTAGGGGGGCAACACGGTGGCTCAGTGGTTAGCACTGCTGCCTCACAGCACCAGAGACCTGGGTTCAATTCCTGCCTCGGGCGACAGTCTGTGTGGAGTTTGCATGTTCTCCCCGTGTCTGCGTGGGTTTCCTCCAGGTGCTCCGGTTTCCTTCCACTGACCAAGATATGCAGGTCAGGGTAAATTGGCCATGTTAATTTGCCCATAGTGTCAGATGCATTAGTCAGGGGTAAGTGTAGGGTGGGTTGCTCTTTGGAGGGTCGGTGTGGACTTGTTGGGCTGAAGGGCTTGTTTCCGTACTGTGGGGATTCTAACCTAAAATTGTCAAGAGGGAGGAAAGAAATTGCAAAATGTACCTCAAAAGGTATTTGACCGAGCAAAGCATCTGAATGTTTTAATATTATTTGGAGTATGGGGATGGTGGAGGAGGCGATGCAAATGCAGACAGATCTCATGTACACTGAAGAGGTAGTAAGAGAAATACAGCGGAGAAGTGATCTTACAGCCCAGGCCATTCAGCCCTGTGCTGGTACTTTAAAAGAGTTGTCCAATTAGTCCCACTCCCTTTGTCCCTCACTTAATTCCCCCCCCCCCCCACTTTTAGGAATGTATTGAGTTCCCTCTCAGACCCACCTTTCCAGGCAGTAAATTCCAATTCACAATGACTCATTGCGTAAAAAATAAACACTTCTCCTGATCTGGTTGTTTTACCAGTTACCTTAAATTTGTACCCTCTGTCTTCGTACAACCTCATGCAAACAACATAAGAAATAGGAGCAGGAGTCGGCAAGTTAAGAGTCAGCCACATTGCTGTGGGGCTGGAGTCACTTGTAGTCCATACCACATAAGGATAGCAGTTTCCTTCCCAAAAGAACATTAGTGAACTAGACTAGATTACAATCAATAATGGTTTCATTACACTCCTAATTCCAGATTTTTTTTTCAAAACGAAAGTGAATTCCACCATTTGCCACAGGGTATTCAAACCCAGGTCCCTGGAACATTATCTGGGTCTCTGGATTAACAGTCCAGCGATAATAACACTTGGCCATCTCTTCCCATAGTCCTCTATTCCCTGCCTGTTCATGTGTCTACCTAAATGCCTCTTAAACATTGCTATAAATCTGTCTCTGCCACCTCCCTGGCAGCATTTCCAGGTACCTACCACCCTCTGGGTAAAAAAGGTGTGCCTCACACATCTCCTTTAAACTTGCCCCCCCCCCCCCCCCCCCTCACCTTAAACCTATGCCATCTAGTATTTGACATTTCCATCCTGGAACAAAGTCTATCCACCCTATCCATGCCTCTCATACTTTTATATACTTTTATCTCATCACCTCTCCACACCTCAGCCTCTGATGTTCTAGCGAGAACGATCCATGTTTATCAAACCTCTCCTTATAGCTAATACATTCCAATCCAGACAACATCCTGGTAAATCTCTTTTGCACCCTCTCCAAAGCCTTCACATTCTTTACTACAGTGTGGCAACTAGAATTGCACACAATTCTGAAAATGTGGCTTGCCTGAAGTTCTATCCAGCTGCAATATGATTTGCTGATTTTAATATCAATGTGGAAAATGTGTTGCTGGAAAAGCGCAGCAGGTCAGGCAGCAGGTCAGGGATGCTGCCTGACCTGCTGCACTTTTCCAGCAACACATTTTCAGCTCTGATCTCCAGCATCTGCAGTCCTCACTTTCTCCTAGAAGATTTTAACCTACTGCAAATCCTCTTACAAGGATGCCTTCCTTGAAGAAGCTCTCTTCCTCCCTGGATGCTGCCTGACCTGCTGCGCTTTTCCAGCAACACATTTTCAGCTTTAATATCAATGCCCCAACTCGTGAACGCAGGCTGTGCCTTCTTTATCACCTTATTCATCTGTGTGGCCACTTTCAGGGAGCAATGGATTTGCACTCAAGGATCCCTCTGTACATAAATGATCCTGAGGGTCCTGCCATTGACGTATATTTCCCTCTTGCATTTGATCTCCCAAAATGCATCATATCACACTTGTCTGGATTAAACTCCATCTGCCATCTCTTCTCCCAACATTGCAACTGATCGAGATCCTGCTGTTTCCTTTGCTAACTTTCCTCGTTATCCACAACTCTACCAATTTGTGTTTAGTCTGCAAACGTATTAATCAGATTATCCATATTTTCATCCAAATTATTTACATAGGGTTGTTTTTCAGACTGGAGGCCTGTGACCAGTGGAGTGCCACAAGGATCGGTGCTGGGTCCTCTACTTTTTGTCATTTACATAAATGATTTGGATGCAAGCATAAGAGGTACAGTTAGTAAGTTTGCAGATGACACCAAAATTGGAGGTGTAGTGGACAGTGAAGAGGGTTACCTCAAATTACAACAGGATCTTGACCAGATGGGCCAATGGGCTGAGAAGTGGTAGATGGAGTTTAATTCAGATAAATGTGAGGTGCTGCATTTTGGGAAAGCAAATCTTAGCAGGACTTATACACTTAATGGTAAGGTCCTAGGGTGTGTTGCTGAACAAAGAGACCTTAGAGTGCAGGTTCATAGCTCCTTGAAAGTGGAGTCGCAGGTAGATAGGATAGTGAAGAAGGCGTTTGGTATGCTTTAGGGTCTGTTTCCATGTTGTACATCTCTATGACTCTATATTATTTACCTCAAAGGTCCTCAGCACTGATCCTTGTGGAATGCCACCAGTCAGAAAAACACACCCCTCTCCCCACCCCCAAAACTACCCAAAGTGTCTACGACCAAGTCAATTTTTATTCCAATTTGCCACCTAATCTTGGATCCCATTTCAGTTAATCTCATGGACCAGCCTAGCATGAAAGACCTTGCCAAATGTTTTCATTAAATCCAGATAGTCAACATCCACTGCCCTTCTCTCCTCAATCATCTTTGTCACTTCCTCAAAAAGCTCAATCACATTTGAGAGACAAAGCCATGCTGACTGTTCATAAATCTTATTCTTTTTCAAATGTGAGTAAATCTTTTCCCTAAGTCTTCTCTAATGATTTCCCAATCACTGATGTAAGGCTCACTGGCCTATCATTTCCTGGATTATCCCTGTTCCCTTCTTAAACAAAAGAGCAATGCTGGCCATTCTCCAGCCTTCTGGAACTGCACCTGTGGCTAAAGACAATACAAAGATCGCTGTCAAGACCCCAGTAATCTCCTCTCTTGCCTCCTTCAGTATCCTAAGATTGATCTCATCACGCCTTGGGCACTTACCTAACTTAATTTTTTCAAGACACTCAGTACCACCTCCATCTAAAACTGATGTGCTCTGATATCAACATACCCTTCCCTTAATCTTACCATCATTCATCCCTTCTCCTTGGTGAATATGAATGTGAAGTACTCATAAAGGACCCCACCCACTTCCTCTGGTATAAATTCCCTCAGTCCTTAAAGGACCTACCCTTTCCCTTTCTACTCTCTTGCTCCAAATATATGTATAAAATACCTTGGGATTCTCCTTAATCCTTCTTGTCAAGGACATTCCATGGCCCCTTTTAGCACTCACAATTCCTTGTTCAAGTTCTTTCTTGCTTCCTTTATATCGCTCAGGACCCCTGTCTGATTTCAGTTTTTTAAACCTCATGTGCTTTTTCTTATCTCATCAACCGCACTTTCGTGCCCTCTCTCCCTAGCCCTCAATCCATTATTAATTAAAAACCTAGCACCCTGTTCCTTAAACTTATTCTGCACCTTGGCATCCACCATGCACAAATTCTACAGATTCATTACCCTCTGAGAGAAATACTTTCTCCTCATCTCTGCTTTAAATCTACTACCTCTTATCCTAAAACTATAACTCATCATTCTAGATTACCTCACAAGGAATATGGTGTAAGTTGGTGGAAGCAAGACTGGCATGTCAGATGGATGGGCATGCCAATGGGATGGGTGTGCCAGGCAGTGAGATAGGTATTTCAGATGGCAGGATGGGTAATAAAGTGGATGTGGCAGTCAGTGACATTTGCAGCTTATTCCAATGTAAACAGCATCACCTTGTTTCAACGAGCAAGTGACATCTTGTTTTTAACAGGATGTAAAATATAATGTTTATTCACAATACCAGGCTACAATATTTGACTATGGTACACATTTTATACAAAGGGGGTTAGGTAAACAGCAAGCCTCAACTGTTCTGACACGTCCAAGATTACAATGCAAAGGAAACCAAGCTGGAACAAAGGTAATACAATGTGGATCAGGCGACTGTACATAACAATGCATAGTTAGCACTGGTTAGCTTCTTATCGTGATGTGTAAATAAATTACAAAATACAAGCAACTTTATAAAACAAGAGCATCCTGAGTTCATAAATAAATTATGTCCTTCATACATAACATGACGAAGATGTGTTAGACAGCAGCTCGAAGTGTGGGATTAATTTAAGTCAAAAGAAAAAGAGTTTGACTTATAAACATTCAGAGCTAAAGCTGCCACAAGCACCATTAAAGAGACAAATATCTGGAAAATATAATGCACAACTTTGAGAATGACCACACAGACGCAATGTGCTTCTCAGGCAGACAAACACCAAGCTCAGTCTCACTCATTCCTTGGGTGTAGAAACTCCCTGAGGGATTGTGGACTCCTCAGGAAAAGCCCTTGCTCCAGGTGACAACAGGTGTGAAGTGTTTTGACCCTGTGGCCATATCTGGCAATGATTAGCTTACTTCAGCACCGTGTTTGCTCTTTTAATCGTGTCCTTTGTGGAAGGAAAGAGCAATAAAATAATCACCCGCCATAAAACTGATGAACCCAGAACTGTGTGTGCCACATCCCTGACCTGTTTGCTATATTAACTCAGGTCGAATGTTGAGGCCGAGGGAGGGGAGGGGCTGGTGGGTATGGGGTTGTAACCTTTTAATCTCCATCTAGCAATCTGTCATCTGCCATTGTTGTGTGAATTTATCATTTAACTGAAGCCCTTTTAAGTATGCCACCGTGGTATAATATTGAAATGGAGACAGACATACTTAAATGTGAACATTATTTCCAACTCATGCTTTGCAAAGCTCTCTCGGGTTCCAGTCAGTTTCGCACTGTAACCAGCAGAAGCTGGCGTTGGGTCTGGGGGTAGCGCAGGCTAAATGTTACATTTGGGTACACGGTAATGAGGTCAGTGCAACTGATTTTCCACAAATTAAGAACTGGATGGAAGTTACTGTGCTGCAGCCAGAGACAAAGCAATGGGGATGGAGTCTGATTTGAAAATGGAGATAGTATTGTAGCCTTTTACCATGGCCTAAGCTCTAATGTTTGCTTTACTGATGAGTAGTTGGTTTAAAATAGCAGTAATTCAATTTAAGCAGCCAGACAGAACACATGGAAAACAAGAGGGGACTTTTATTTTCACAACAAGCTTCCCAGAATTTAGTTTAGTTTACCTCAGAGACTTCCTTGTTAAATGCCAGATTATCCAAGCCAGAATTAGAAAGATGCCAATTCCATTAATCAGCTTCTCTGAACCTCTTGCTTCAACACATTCCATCATGGTTTAGGTCAGTTGTATCCCATCCAAACCTCTACTGTAATTCCAGCATGTGAAGAACCCAAAGCAGTATTGCATGATGGTGGCAGATTTTCTGTACAATATCCACCGATGTCATTGCTTCCTTAGCAGGACCATTGCCAGCCCGGACAGAGACTGGACAAATTTTGCCTTGCAGCCTCATCACAAATAATTTGAGTTTCATCGTCAACAAACGACACTCTAATGAGATTTCAAGATGCACACTGTTGGTTGGTTAAAGCTAACCAGGATTCTGGAGCTGCGGGTTAATGGTGTCAAACATTTGGAACTGCCATGGCCAGCAGAGCAGGTTCAGAAGGAGGCAGGAGGAGGTGAGGTGGCCGAGTGGCCTACAAAGATGATGGAAAGGCTCTTCCAGTAACAGCACTAAATATGCACTGCTTGCAAGTTCACTCGCGTGTACAGAACGTAGGAGAAGCTGGGTTACATTTATAGTGTGTGTGTGTGTGTATGTGTGTGTGTGTGTTTATCTTGTTAAATGATCCCACAACCAGCATTAATAAAGATGTCCATACGTGCTTTTGAACTGGTCTTAAATTGTACAAAGCTAGCAGGGATCTGCCTGAGAGGCATCATTGTGGCCCTGAGTGGTCTATTCATCATTAGTAAAAGACATTCACTTTAATAATGTGCTGCTTCCTGACTACTGACCTACTCTCTAGATACAAAGTTACTTAAAAACAGCAAGTAGTTAAAACACCGAGTAAAACAACCTTGATTTCATCCTTTACTGAAACATTATTTTTTAATTTTTGTTCAATGTAGTTCCACTGATTCTTGAAAACTCAACTCCACACAACGACGCCCTTTACAGTTCGCCAAACCTTGATATAAAAAGAGGACTACCATGTAGCATCAGTCAAAATTGGTTCAAAATGTTATGAAATATTCTTCCGTGGACCCATAAGGTAAGCAAGATCACTGGTATTGTCCCCTGCCCGCAATCGAATTCCACGTTACCGCCAAGCTTGGGGAGAATGCTGGTTTGGGATGGAGTATAGGTGTAAGTTTGGTTTACAAAATGGATACTGCCTCTATAACAGCACGGTGAAACATTCATCATCTAGCACCAACTGTACAATAATGCGTCCATGTAAGATTTTGGATAATATAATATAATAAAGTTTACAAGGCACTTATTGTCCTTCTGTATATCATTATGAATTTCTTAGCAACAGCCCTTCATTCCCCCTCCCAACCACTATCACCCACCCAACCCAGTGAATAAAGGGGAACTGGAGCAAGTGGTTCCTATTTACAACATAGCAAAAGTTCCTCAAAGTGCTTTGACAATCTGATGGAAGAGTGAACATTCTCACGCTCCAATATTCATCCCCTCCACTCATTCTTTTCCATCCTTCTGTGTACATTCTGCTGTTGAGAGAAACAAAACTCATTTCGCGTACATGCTGCACACTTCACGCCTCCGTCATCCTCTTCCTGGTATCTTTGGGTGTTTTTTTTTGTAATCCTCCTTCTTCTCCGATGTCCTCCTCTGCCATGAGCACTCACTCGCCCAGCCTCGCTAGCGCCTCCCACAGGCGATGTCGAAGCATGTGATCATCATGAGGTGGGCTTTGCAGAAGTTGACCCGGTGTTCCAGCCGCTCGGTAATACACTCTAGAGCTTCCAGATATTCCAGCGAGTCAACCTCGAAACCTTGATCCAGATCGACTGTGGAAAGAGATCAAGACAAGACATTCAGAGCAGAACATTTAATTGGGGTCAGACGGGTTAAGAACATTGCCTGACTGCGTCATACATTCTGCCGTTTTCCCTGTGTTATCAGTTATAGAGTCATTGAGGTTTACAGCATGGAAACAGGTCCTTTGGCCTGACTTGTCCGTGCTGCCCAGTTTTCACAATTAATCTTAGAAGGTCTGATCGCATCTGTGAAGGGAAATCAAAGTTAACGTGTTCTGAGGAAGGGTCACTGGATCCGAAACGTTAACTCTTGATGTCTCTTCAGACATGCTGCCAGACCTGCTGAGCTTTACCAGCAACTTCTGTTTTTATTTCTGATTTACAGCATCCGCAGCTCTTTTGGTTTTTATTTCACAATTCATTCGCCTGCGTTTGGTCCATATCCCTCCATTCTTCTCCCATCCTTGTACTTGTCCAAATGTTTCTTAAATGACAAAATTGTACTCGCTTCCACCACTACATCTGGCAGCTTGTTCCAGACACTCACCATCCTGTGTGTGAAAAGTAATGTCCCTCTGGACCCTTCTGTATTACATTAATAAACACGTCCAAATTGACTGGGAACCCCATTAGATTATGTAAAGTTGCCACAGTTCCCAGAGAAACAACTGGTGTGCGTTTAACCTGAGGGTCACCATACCTCAGATAAGGGGAGAAGTTGAGAAGGTGGGATCTTCATGATAACCTCAATTTACCAGTGGATTTTACAGACATTTGCAGTTAATGGCTGAGGAAACAAGTATGTTGACAGTTTAAGTTGAGAATTGTGCTTTGGGAAGCTAAATGCTGACATGGATTGGTGAGGCCGAATGGCCTGTTTGCAAGTTGTCAATATCTACATTATATGTTTGTTATGTTATAGAGTCTTACAGCACAGAGACAAACCCTTTGGAAAACTAGTCCACACCCACCATGTTCCCAAACTAAAGTAGTCCCACCTGCCTGCTCCTGGCCCATATCCCTCCAAACCTTTCCTATTCACGTACTTATCCAAATGTCTTTTAAACATTGTAACTGTACCTGCATCCACCTCTAGCAGCTCATTCCACACACGAACCACACTGTGTAAAAACATTGTCCCTCATGTCCTTTTTAAATCTTTCTCCTGTCACCTTCAAAGTATGCCGCTTCGTTTTGAACCTTTCTGTCCTAGGGAAAAGACCCTTGCTATTCACCTGACCTATGTCCCTCATGATTTTATAAACCTCTATAAGGTCATTCCTCAACCTCCTCTGTTCCAGTGAAAAACGTCCCAGCCTGCCCAATCTATTTTTGAAACTCAAACCCTCCATTCCTGCCAACATCCTGGTAAGTCTTTTCTGAACCCTCTCCTCTTAATAATATCTTTCCTATAACTGGGTGACCAGAACTGGACACAATATTCCAGAAGAGGCCTTATCAATGTCCCGCACAACGTCTACAACTTCCCAACTCCTATATCTGAAGGTCTGATCAATGAAGAGAAGTATGCAAAATGCCTTCTTAACCACTCGTCTACATGTGACACAAATTTAAAAGAATTAAATACCTAAACCCCGAGGTCTCTCTGTCCTGCAGCACAGCCAGGGTCCGACAATTAATTGTATAAGTCCTGCTCTTGTTTGTTTTACCAAATGCAATACCTCACATTTACACAAATCAAACTCTATTTGCCACTCCTTAGCCCATGGACCCAATTGATGAAGATCTCCTTGTACTCTTAGATAATCTTCTTCACTAGGAGACAGTGAGGTCTGCAGATGCTGGAGATCAGAGTTGAGATTGGGGTGCTGGAAAAGCACAGCACGTCAGGCAGCATCCGAGGAGCAGGAGAATCGACGTTTCAGGCCAGAGCCCTTTTCCTGATGAAGGGTTCTGGCCCGAAATGTTGATTTTTCTGCTCCTCGGATGCTGCCTAATCTTCTTCACTGTCTACTTTACCACCAATGTTGGTGTCATCCGCAAGCTTACTAAACATGCCTCCTATATTCTCATCCACCTCGTTTATATAAATGAGAAACAAAAGAGGACCCAGTACCAATTCCCGTGGAACACCGCTGGTCACAGGCCTCCAGTCTGAAATACAACCTTCCATCATCACCAGCCTCTGTCTCTATCATCAAGCCAATTTTGTATCCAGTTGGCAAGCTTACCCTGAATCCCACATGATCTAACTTTACTAATTAGGCTTTGCTTAAGTCCATGTAAACGACATAGTAGAAAGTGAGGACGGCATTGCTGGAGATTAGAGTCAAGAGTGTGGTGCTGAAAAAGCACAGCAGGTCAGGCAGCATCCGAGGAGCAGGAGAATCAACGTTTCAGGCATAAGTGACACTTCATCAGCAACATTTCCTGATGAAGGGCTTATGCCCAAAAACATCGATTCTCCTGCTCCTCGGATGCTGCCTGACCTTCTGTGCTTTTTCAGCACCACACTCTCAACTTCATGTAAACAATGTCTAACAGTCTGCCATCAATCCTTTTGGTTACTTCCTCAAAAAACTCAATCAAGTTTGTCAGACACAATCTCCCTCGCACAAAGCCATGCTGACTATCTCTAAACATTCCTTGCCTCTCCTAATGTAAGTAAATCCTATCTTTTAGAATCTCCTCCAACAACTTACCCACTAGTGACGTCAGACTCATAGGTTTATAGTTCCCTGGCTTCTCCTTACAGCCTTTCTTAAAGAAAGGCACAACATTACCTCCTCACCACTCCTCTTGCATCTCATCTTAATTTATATATGATATAAATATTTCTACTAGTGACCCTGCAATTTCTTCCCTAACTTCCCACAATGTCCTAGGATACACTTGATCAGATCCTGGAGATTTATCCACGTTATGTTTTCTAAGACCTCCAGAACTACCTCTTCTGTAATGTGAACTGTTTTCTAAACATCAATATTTATGTCTCTAAGTTCTCTAGCCTCTGTTTCTTTCTCCACATTAAAAAGTGACGCAAATGATTGATTTGGTACAGGAGTGGGAACCTGCGGCCTTCCAGGCCACTGTCTGTGGCCTTTTGAATGAATCCAAATTTTGCACCATGCACGAAAAATGCTTTCTTGCTTTTCAACCACTTATTGCTGCGAATCTACATTCTCCTACTTAACCAAAATCAAGACGGCCTTAAGGTCACAAATGACGGGTATCCATCTCGAGAATCAGCTAAAACTGCAGACCTCCACGCTGCAACCAAATATTCAAATGCTTTCCTACAAAAAGCAGTCACAACAAAGTCATTAAAAGGTTAGTTAACTTTAGAATTAACATTTTTTTCTTTTTTTTGGTTAGTTAGTACACAGTAGTTAGATTTTTACAAAATAACGTGAATTTTGAAGAATATATAATTGAAGTTTCTTGGATGTGGCCTTATTAGATTA
The DNA here is from genome assembly GCF_004010195.1 of Chiloscyllium plagiosum. Lineage (NCBI taxonomy): Eukaryota > Metazoa > Chordata > Chondrichthyes > Orectolobiformes > Hemiscylliidae > Chiloscyllium > Chiloscyllium plagiosum. The sequence goes on along the minus strand of NC_057718.1, from coordinate 14,440,272 downwards.
CAACTAACATAATGTGGCCTTCCAACATGAAAAGGTTTCCCATCTCTGACTTAGTACCTCTCACATCTTGTGAGGTTCAATAAATAGACAACCTCATTGATCTTAAAGGGGCCCTATCCTCTCTCTAGTTGCTCTGAATGTACTTGTAAAATCTCTTTGGATTATCCATAACCTTATTTGACAAGGATATTGTAAATCCCTTCTTTGCCCTCCTGATTTCCATCTTAGGAATGCCCCTATACTCTTCATACTTTTCAAAAAATTCATTTAATCTCAGTTGTCTATGCCTAATATATGACTTTTTCTTATTCTTGACTAGAACTTCAATATCTTTATTCCTTACCCTTACCAGCCTTACCCTTACCAGCCTTACCCTTCACTCTAACAGGGACATACTGCCTCTGAACTCTCATTAGCACACTTTTGAAAGTCTCCCCCTTGTCAGTCGTCTCTTTACCTGAGAACAGTCTACTCCAATCAACTTTGAAAGTTCCTGTCTCATCCCATTAAAATTTGCCTTACTCCACTTAAGAACTTTAAGTTTTATAGAAGGCTTATCCCCTTCCAAAACTACTTTAAAACTAACAGAATTATGATCACTCGTCCTAAAGTGTCCCCCAACTAACACTTCAGTCACTTTCCAAAGAGAAGGTCAAGTATTGCTCCTTCTCAATAAGGTACACTTACAAATTGATAAAGCAAGCTTTCTTGAACACATTTAACAAATTCCTCACCATCCAAGCCTTTAACACTATGCCAGTCCCAGTCAATGTTTGGAAATTTAAAATCCCCTATCATAACAACCCTATTATTCTTACATATTTCTAGAATCTCTCCACGTATTTGCTCTTCAATTTCCCTCTGACTGTTGAGGGGCCTACAGTACAATCCCATCAGAGTGATCATTCCTTTCTTATCTCTAACTTCTACCCATATCGTTTCACTGGACAATCCCTCAGAAATTCCCTTTCTAATTAAAGCAGAAGTGTTTTCCTTAATCAAAAATGCTGCTCCCTCTTCTCTCTCGTCTCCCTTTCTATTCTTCCTACAGCATCTAGAACACATCAAACAGGACTGTCCCAGGTTCAATGCCCCAGTTGTGTACAACAATATAGTCGATGTTATTCATAGCTCCAACACTGGTGTATGGTGGCCTATAGTGTGCACCATCTACAAACCTCAATGCAGCAAACCACCCAATGTCTTTCCAAACCCCTGACCTTTACCACCTATAGGGACAGGGGGCCGCGCAAGCACCACCTCCTGACAGGCCTGCTCCTAGCCTCTCACCATCCTTGCTTGGAAATGTATTGCCGTTTCTTCACTGCCACTGTAAAAGGACCTTATTTTTTAAACGCATCATGCTCTCTTCTCTTCTGGTGACATTCTGTCTGGTTAAAACTAAAGCCAAGCTATCTGCTTGTGTGTCAGGACATGTGCATCTCGCTCCTCCTCTCCTCAGAGAAATATCACTGCGCTTCCTTGACCAAGGGATCATGCCTTGGGAATGTGTTCTTTCCAGGTTTCTCAATCCTGCAGGAACATGGTTGAGACTGGAAGCTCAGTGCAATACTTACACTCACTGAGCCATTTGCTCGGATCCAGCATCAGGCGCTGTTTAGTGGCTTCCAGCTCCTTCTTCAGTATGTCATATTTGGTTTTGACCTCCGAGATCCTCTGCTGTCGATGCTCCAATATCTTCAGTTTTGTGTTGAAGCATACAAATCCCCGCAACTAGAATTAAGAATATCAATAGTTTTTTTTTTTTACGTTGAATTCCTTCACTTGCAGCCAGGAGTAGAATGTGGGCTCGTGCAGCCAAGAGCGAAGTTAGCTAGCGTGTGGGTTACAATTTACGGAAGACAAAGAGGTGTGCAAGTTTACAACAGGGGTTTAGATAAGATAGACAAAGGAAGGTTGTTCCTGTTAGCTGATGGTAGTGATGGGAGCAGGGCTTGTGGCACAGTTGGTAGATTGCTAACTCTGGACTAGTAGCTCCAGGTTCAAATCCCACACCAGGACATGAAAGGTGTGTTCATAAAGTGGCCAAACTGTCAGCCTATAAAGTCTTCCAGTATACCTGATGGCAGGCAGTAAGAGCTGGAGACTTTCCTGGTCAGCCATCTTGCAGAAGGCCAGAGTGAGCCACTGAGTACTTAGCCCATTAGTAGAGATCAAGCCAATGGAAGCCCATGGTTCAACTTGCAATTGAGGATGGGAGAAAAGTAGACAATCAGACAGGGACTAAGGAGGTACAGGTGTTCCGCAAGGAAAAGGTAGATGCAAGGAAGTATGTGAGGTAAGGTTTTTTTAAAATCTTAAATAAACTGGAACTTACCAGCAAAAGAGTAGTGGAAGCAAAGATGATGAAGGATTTCAAAATGAAATTTGATGGGCACTTGAGGGAAATAAACAGGGTTACTGGGGTAGAATTGGGAAATGGGACTGTCAGACTGGATTGCTCAATTGGGAACTGGCATGAACTCAATGGGATGAACACTACACTATGACACAAAGTGGCTTGCAGCCAAATGCTCTCCCTCAATTTCTTGAATTCAACCCAAGCAGAAAACCCCATCATGACCTTGAGCATATTCCACATTCTGAACATTGTCCTGAGGGAGCTTGTTGTGGGGAGTAAAGAGTTGAGTAGAGGATGGGAAGGGTTCACGTACTGTAGCATTGGGTGGTACAGTGGCTCAGTGGTTAGCACTGCTGCCTCACAGCGCCAGGGAACCAGTTCAATTCCACCCTCACCTGAATGTCTGTGTGGAGTTTGCACATTCTCCCAGTGTCTGTGTGTGTTTCCTCTGGGTGCTCTGGTTTCCTCCCATAGTCCACAGTCATGCAGATTAGGTGGACTGGCCATGCTAAATTGTGCACAGTGTCTAAGGATGTGTAGGCTAGGTGGGCTAGCCATGGGAAATACAGTGTATGGGGTTAGAGTTGGGGGGGGGGGGGTCTCCTCGAAAGGATGGTGTGGACTCAATGGGTTGAATGACCTGCTTCAAACTGTAGGGATTCTATGAAAATAAAGATGAACAAGAAAAGTTGGAAAGATAAAAAGGTAAGAGATTGAAGAATGGCAACATGGTTGACTCTTAACTGCCCTCTGGGTATTTAGGGATGGCCTAGCCAGTGACATCCTTATCACATGAGCAAATTTAAAAAAAAACTTGCCTGGATGGGTGCAGCTCCAACAACACTCAAGAAGATTGACACCATCCAGGACGGAGCAACCTTATTGACAGGCACCACACTGACAAACATCCAGTCCCTCCACTACAGCAGCAGCAGTGTGTGCCATCTACAAGATTCATTGCAACAACTCTTTGAAGCTCCTTGGACAACACCTTTCAAACTCATGACCACTACCATAAGGACAAGAACAAAGACAGCAGATACATGGGAATTCCACCATTTCAAGTTCACTTTCAAGCCACTCTCACCTTCCTGACTGAGAAGGAGTAGGCCATTCGGCCCTTTGCGTCTGCTCTGCCATTCAAGATGGTCATGATTAATTATCCAACTCAGCCCCTGCTTTTTCCTCATGCCCTTTGATCCTTTTAGCCCTAAGAACTACATCTACATCTTTCTTGAAAGTCTTAAATGTTTTGGCCTCACCAGCAGAGAATTCCACAGGCTCCACCACTGTCTGGGTGAAGAAAGTTTTCATCTCTATCCTAAAAGGCCCACCTCTTATCCTTAGACTCTGATCTCTGGTTCTGGCCACCCCAGTCATTGAGAACGTCCTTACTGCATCTACCCAGTCTAATCCTGTTAGAATTTTACAGCTTTCTATGAGATTCCCCTCATTCTTCTAAACTCCAGTGAGATAGTCCTAAGCGATCCAGTCTCTACCTGCCATCCCAGGATTCAGTCTGGGAAACTTTCTTTGCACTCCCGCAATAGCCAACACATCCTTCTTTAGATAAAGGAGACCAAAACTGCACACAACACTCCAGATGTAGCTTCACCAAGGCCCTGTATATTTGCAGCTCCTGTACTCGAAACCTCTCACGATGAGGGCCAATGTTTCATCCTCCTTCATTACTGCCTGCTGTACCTGCAGGCTTACCTTCAATGACTGGTGCCCAAGGGCACCCAGGTCTCATTGCACCTCTCCCTTTCCCAATCTATCTTTCTGTTTTTTTGCCACCAGAGTGGATAATCTCTTAAGGACTTGGAAAATTATCGCTGTTCCTTCAGTCTCACTGGGTCAAAATCGTGGAACTGCCTCCGTAAAGGACTGCAGCGGTTCAAGAAAGCAGCTCACCACCACCTTCCCAAGGGCAACTAGGGGTGGGCAAGAAAAGCTGGCCCAGCCAGCGATGCACATGTCCTGTGATTGAATAATTTCTAAAAGTTATTTAGAAATTGCCCTGAAAATTGGAGGTTAGGACTGAGGTCGTATGTTTTTAATTGCAGAAGCAAACATTGGAGAATTTGAATATCACAGAGGGGTGTGGTATTGGAGCTATTATAGGGATGATGCATCAGGCTATCTTGAGAGAAACAATGAACCTTGCTGTCTGCTGCCCGCCTCCTCTGTAGTCGTTCCACATCATCAATCTCGTAGACCTTGATCTCAAACGGTTCAGCCAGGCCCCTCTGCACAGGTCGAAGGTCAATCCAGCGGACCCCGGAGCTGTTGACCGGTTTTCGGGCCGGAGATGCTGCATCAGGGGACAGGCTTGGGAGCACTCTCCGCCTCTGGGAACCTGAAAAATGGCAGAGAGAGAGAAACTGGTAAAGTGAGGTCTGTCAGGTGGTACCAAATACCCTATAACACGGTTTTGGTCAACACTGCTACCTTTTTACATAGGTTTCGGTGTAAAGATCATGTTCACCAACATCATGCAAACATAAAAGACAAAGGGTGTCGATATGCAGCCTGATGTAATGATGCCAAAAGCTAGACATTGCCTTTGCTCCATGGATTGATGCCTCAGTTTCTGCCTTCATCACCTGCAAGAATCAATGGTGATGCTGCAAAGGGGCCGTGAACATAGCGTTCAATTGGTCTCACGGCCTGAGGATGAGGATACACAACATTCCACATGCACTTACTGAAGGTGTTGGTCCCCTGGCTACCTCAGAACAGAGCCTTTTCAATCAGGATGGTCCCTGCCATTAGTGACATGAACCGAATGTGAACTTGAGGGGATATCGCACACAGCATTCACTCCAGACATACAGCGAACTGAAGAACTGTCCTGGAGCTCGCTAGCCAGCCTCGGTCTATTAGCATCGAGGGCTGCTGAACCCCCTCACACCCCTGCGCTGCTAATGTCTCTATTTCTTCCTTGAGCATGTTAAGTCCACACTCCCTGCCTTCTAACAAGTTCGCAGCTCCTAAACGAGAAGCCATTGTACCTCTGAGTCCAGAGAAACAAAATCCAGCTGCAGCCCATGCAAGCCTCATCATGCATCATTGCGGATGTGTACGGTCGGGGAGGGGTTGGGGTGGAGGTGGGTAAGGGGCAGAATAGATGACCCTGGGTTCAAATGCACGATGTGAAAACCCATTTGAGTTTCATTTCAAAACAGAAAATGCTGGAAGAACTCAGCAGGTCTGGCAGCAGCTGAGGAGGGAGAGGTGAAAGGAATGTGGGATTGGAATTTCCCCAGGAGTTGCTGACTGTGGCCTCAGTTCTGAGTCAGGCCTGAGTGTATTGAGACACCCCTTCCCGTGGCCCAGGATAGCAGCCGATAGCCTCTCAGGCAAAGATGGGAGCCACTGTAGATGCCTCAAGATGGGAGATACACTGAGTGTGATACTGAAACTGGTATTGCAATTGACAATGTGGTCACTGTAGAGAGGTGAAGCAAACCCCCTTCAGGCTCACAGCTGTGGCCATTGACCCCGAGATAGGGGAGCTATAACAAGAATGGAGGGAGGAACATTCAACCCAGCATTGACCCGAGAGCTCTATTTCTCCCTTCACAGAGGCTGCCTCCCCACCTCCACTCCATTGCCAATGAGCTTTTTCCAGCATTTTCTGACACTATTTCCAGCGTTCGCAGTGTTTAATTTCATCAGGTGAAGGTATCAAATTCCAATGAAATTCCAAACTCCGCGTGGAAAGGAACTTTGCCGCTCACAGAAGCGTGGCCAGAGGGAATTAAAACCTCTTAACAGAATAATACTTGGGCTCAGGGACTGTTTGAATGTGGCTGTAACAAAGCACCTCCAAACTGGACCTTGCCAGCATTCTGTCTGAAGCATAGCGATGTAGGGTGGCAGGGAGTCCCGTGCACCTCAAGGAGAGGCTTTGCCAAGCTTACCTTACACTGGACCAGCGGTTGGCTTATGGAAAGCAAGAAAAGGATGAGAAAACAATGGAAGGTTGTTTCAGTGATACCAGGAAAATTCTCACCGCCTACCACACTCAGAGGGAAAGACTCAACTTAACCCACACTTCAGCATCAAACATTTGGCACCCTTAGTCGAGAGTTTGGTGCTGGTAAAGCTCAGCAGGTCAGGCAGCATCCAAGGAGCATGAGAAGGGCTTATGCCCAAAACATCGATTCTCCTGCTGCTCGGATGCTGCCTGACCTGCTGTACTTTTCCAGCACCACACTCTCGACTCTGATCTCCAGCATCTGCAGACCTCACTTTCTCCCATTTGGCACCTTTAGTATGGCTAACGCAATGCAAAGCAACAGGGCCTCTCTACTTAATTATTCGGACACCCAGTGGAAGGGGAACTTTGTTACCCCATAGTCAGATTATGCAAAACCCTTAACTCTGGAATAACTGGCCATTCAGGCCTCTGGCCTGCTCCCTCACTTGATTATTCAAGCCTGTCTTGCATCTCACAAACCCCACATCTCCATGGGCTTTGACACATTTCTATTGACATGGAGCTTCACAGGTTTGGGGCACCAAGTTCCAGATCTTTCTACGGTTTTCTGATTAGAACAGCTTTCTAATATTCCCTCTTAAACTTGGCTCAGCTTTAACTTTAACATAATGGTCCCCTCATTCCTGACCTTTCCATCTGAGAAAACAGCTTCAGTGTCACATCCTCATAGCAATACAAAGCACATCAGATGGATCACCTCTCAATCTTCCCAAGCTCAAGGTAAGACCAGCCAATTTTCATTTGATTTGATTTACTATTGTCACATGTACCTAGGTACAGTGAAAGATTTTGTTTTGTGTGCAATACATGCAGCTCATACCATCCAAAGTGCTTCAGGATAATAGAACAGAGCAAGGAATACAATGATACAGCTGCAGAGATTGTGCACTAAGAGTGTGATCAACTTTAAATTTAAAATTTGAGACGTCCCTTCAGAAATCTAATAAGAGCGGGGAACAAGCTGTTCTTGAACCTGTTCGTACGTGTAGACAAACGTTTATATCCTCCACCCAAAGGAAGAGGCTGAAGAGAGTATAACCAGGGTGGGTGGGGTCTTTGCTTCTGTTCATTGCCTGCCCAAATTTGTGGGAAGTATAGATGGAGTCAGTGGATGGGAGACTGCTTTGTGCGATGGACTGGGCTGTGTTCATGACTCTCTGTAGTTTTTTGCGGTCTTGGGAAAAGCGTTTGCCAAACCAAGCTGTGATGCATCTAGATAGAATACCTTCAGTGATGCATCTATAAAAATTGGTCAGAGTCCTTGTGGATATGCAGAATTTCCTTAGCCTCCTGAGGATGTAGAGACATTGTTGCTGCATAATCAAACCTTTTGCTTCTGGTGAAGCTGTGCTGTCTAGATTTGGACCTGTGTAAAATCCCTGGGAGGAAGTAAGTGTTGGTATTCTCCGTGTCACACATGTACTGGCTTGGGTTTTCCTGTCAGTGCCTCAGCTGGTCAGTACACTTATACATGTCCTTTAACTTTCAATGGGTCTCTCTGCTCTGGACCCTGCACAAACTGAGCCATTTAGCTCAGTAGCCTGTGTGTAGACAGGGGGATGGACTTGGTACTTGAAACAGGGTGAGCAACTGTCTAGCTATCTCTCGATAAGGAGGCTGAAAAATTATTCATGAGCAGTACAGAGTCTGAACCAGGAAGTCAAAATAGTGAACTTGTTGTCAAATCATGTAAAGAAAGCTAAAACAAGTGGAGGAACAAAATATCGGATCATGAGATAGATGAGAATCAGAAATAAGGAGTTTTTAAAACTTGTTAACTGAAACAATGATTAAATATTGAAGGAATGGGGCACCGTAGAGTCATACGGCATGGAAACAGACCCTTCGGTCCAACCAGTCCATGCCAAACATAATCCCAAACTAAACTAGTCCCACCTGCCTGCTCCTGGTCCATATCCCTCCAAACCTTTCCTGTTCATGCACCTATCCAAATGTCTTTTAGATGTTGCAATTATACCCAGTCACCACACTTATAAATGCTAATTTTCACTGCCAAAATGGCTGTTTGGTGGGATTTGAGACTTTGATAAAGTCGCCACAGTCCCAGAGGACTGTGGGGCTGTTCTCGCAGAAGAGAGCGAGGTGACTGTCAGTGAGTTTAACCTGAGGGTCACCATTCCTCAGGAGAAAGGCAAGGTTCAGAAGACAGGACCTTTGTGCTTACCTCAGTGGACATTTAAGACTTATCACACAATGAAAAAGCACATACACTGGAATGGACTAGCAGCAACATCTCCTGACATCTTTAGTAGTCATCAATCAGGTAAGTCCCACAATCCTGCAGATTTTTCACTGAGACACTTAACGGCATATAGATTCCGGAAGAACAGGGTATCTCTCACTGCGATTCCCTGATTTCCACAGATGTGTAACTGCACATGATTTGACTCTAGTAGCTCTACCTCTTCCACTCTGAATGATAGTGAATTCTAAAATATCCACACTATTTCCAGCTGAAAAACGGAACCATTAACTTAGTTATACTTTAAGACTTTGTTTCAGCTGAACCAGGAGGCTATAAATCATCAAAGCGTGAGAAAGAACATATTAATGGGTCATCCAAACACTCCCTCATCTGCATATGTAAATTCAGTTAATTAGCTGCTAAACCTTCCCTTATAACACTGAGAAATTGCTCACCTTATCTTTAAGAAAGTTGAATGGAATAACTGTCATGCCATTAGGGATAATGGATTAATGAATTATGTTAATTAGGCCTCATTTACTATGCAAATTCAATTAATTACAAAATAATCGTTTCCCTGGAACTCAAAAGCTGCAACCCTTCTCCAAATATAGAGGGTTTGCCTTGAATCGAACTTTTGGAAATAATTTGTTAAAGGCATGATCAAAATATAGTTCACAGCATAACAACCACTGATTAAAATTTTCAGCTGAACAACTGGAATTTCATTTGAATAAACAAAAGGAACACATTTTTAGTCACGATCAACTCTCACTATGCCACCTTATTGGATCAAGGAAAGTCACCTCCTGAATCCCCAAAGCCTGTCCACCCCACCAACTCCAAGGCACAAGTCAGGGTTGTGTTGGAATACTCCCCACTTACCTGGAATGGGTGAACTCAAGAGGTTTGACACCATCCAGGACAAAGCAGCCCACCTGACTGGCACTACATCTACTACTCCATCCACAGTGACAGCAGTGAATACCACTTACAAGATGCACTGCAGCAACTTACCAAGCCCCCTTCAGCAGCACCTTCCAGACTCCTGGTCTTTACCACGTAAAGGCACAAGGACAGCAGATACTTTGGAACACCACTGTAGTGACTGGAACAAAGTCAGCCAAGCGGCCCTCATAGAACACGAGGTTTCTGATTGGGGCTGTTTGGGATTGGGAACAGGAGTGAGAAAAAAAAAGCAGGAGCATGGCCAGAAGGGGTGTAGGGGTGGGCAGCTTTAGAGTAGCCGGAAGGTGGAATGATGGGTGGCTTGCTGGATTATATTGGGGTGTCTGTATTGTATGCACTGTTTTTTATGTAATTGGACTGTCTTATATGGGCTTGTGACTGTTTAGTGATGATGGAAAGTGGGTTTTGAGGTTTGTCCTCACTTCCCTGAAAACTGGTTGAACGGTGGGGTTTGGGGCCTGGCTTTACCACTCCTCTCCCTTGTAAAATTGCTGTTTCTCTGCATACAGCTGTTAATGTTAATTGTTTTGTAAACTGTTTATTGTTTAATAAAATTTTTAAAATATTACCAGGAAAAGCAAAAGGAGCAGCAAGGTTTTGTTCACTCTAGGAGCTGGATGTGTACTAGCTGGGTCAGTGTCACGCATGAGTATATAATGGGGTGACTTAGTTATGGGACACTGGCTTTAATGGCGTTATTTCAACCACCTCCTATAAATTTCCCTCCAAGCCGCTCACCTTCCTCTTCCTCCCTCCCTCCCTCCCTCCCTCCCTCCCCCCCCCCGCCCATGACATTGTGGATGTACCTACACCAATGGATTACTTCAAGAAGACAGCCTACCTCCACCTTCTCAAGGGCAACTAGGGATGGGCAATAAATGGGAATTAAAAACTGTTTAATCTACACTGTTTATTCCACCCTCACCACTGAACCTGGTTAAGGTTGTTATTGATATTTCATTTCAACATGTGAACCAGTTGAAATGTTACATCATTGAAAGAATAAAGGCTTGCATTTATACACTGCTTTTCACAATTTCCTGAACTGCATGACATCTAGTGAAACATATTTTTAAAATCACTGGTGAAAATGCAAGGAATTTGCAAGCAGCAGGGTCCTGCAAAAGGCAATGTGACAATGACTGGATGACCCCATTGTTAGGTGTTGAATGAGGGATGGACATTGGCCAGCATGTCAAAGATAGACTGCAGAAGTTGGGACTATCTACCTTTGCAAGGAGAAGGCTAAGAGGAGCTTGATAGAAGCATACAAAACCATGAGGGGTCTGGCCAGAGCAAGTAAGGAGAAACTGGTCTCACTTATGAAAGGATGGAGAATAAGATTCGATTTGATTTATTATAATTTGTAAGAGAAGCAAATACCATGTGACAAAAAAAAATGTGAGTGGTTCAGATCTGGAAAACATTACCTGGGAGTATGATGGAGGCAAGTTCAATTGAGGTAATCAAAAGATGTTGGATGATTACATGGTAGAAAAATACGGACAGTTACCAGGAAAGGGCCAGAGGAAGGCCTAAAATCATGTTGTTCACCTGGAGAGGCTGGTGCAGACACAATGGGCTGAATGGCTTTCTTTTACAACCATATATTCTGTGACTCCCCTGCTCTTCTCCTAAAGTGTCCCTAATGGGATTTTTTTTTATTTCTATCTACAAGACAGGGCAGATACAGCCTTAGGTTTAATGTCCTGTCAGGAAAGTGGCACCTTAGCACTGCCTCTGTTACAAAGCGCAGGATCTTGTATAAAAGGGATGACACTCCTGCCGTAGATGTTACACACGAAGTAAATGACAGGATAAGCTACCATCATGGTAGAGACATGCGCCACTGTCCAATGGATGCAATATTTACCAGCAGTTTCAGTGTCAGTGTGACAACATGCAAAACAATGTAAAACATCGAGAGAAATGGATGGAAACAATAGGATTGAGGGTGGGAACACAGGGTGACAATGTAAGACTGCTGCTAGATGCAAAGGGTTCGTATTCATGTGATTCCCCACTTACCTCCTTTCTCCTCCCTCCCCTTCCCCTCATCTCCCTCACACCAACAGCCAGTGACACTCCAGAAGCTCAGAGCCCTGCTGCGTCGAGTCGACATAATTAGATCAAACACCACTGCACCCTCTTCAAAGATGCTGGAGCCTGTCTGTCGTTGAGTGATAACACAACGCACTGTTACAACAGCTTCACTTTCACTGGTTCGTGATTGAAATGGAGAGTACTTATGACAGTTTATCAGCCAGGATCTGATTCATCAACACTCAGGTATGGAGTGATAACACTTAAAATAAATCAGAACTTTACTGCCTCATATGAAGCAGATCCTCAAAATAAAAACCCTGGGTTCGAAGACCTTCGGTGGCCGGGTGGAGGGAAGGCAAATTCTACTCATGCCCAGACAGACAAAACAATCTGCAGAGAGAGTCTCTTTAAACCACTCTGAACTTGCAAGGTTGGCAGAAAGATACTCAAGCTGAGTAGCTTAGTGAGGGAGTGATTGAGCTGTACAAACCAGGCAGAAAGTTAAAAAAAAACTTGCATTTATATAGCATCTTTCATGACCTCTTTCAAGACAAATAGATTATTTATAGCACAGGAGGAGGCTGGTGGAATGTTCGTGCCTTTGCTGACTACAGAATGCCCTGGCCACCGTAATTCCACGAGGTTAAAACAATGACTGCAGATGCTGGAAACCAGATTCTGGATCAGTGGTGCTGGAAGACCACAGCAATTCAGGCAGCATCCGAGGACAGGCAGGGCTTTTGCCCGAAACGTCGATTTTGCCTGTCCTCAGATGCTGCCTGAATTGCTGTGCTTTTCCAGCACCACTGATCCAGGACCGTAATTCCACTGTCCAAATTAATCCCACTGTCCAAATTAATCCCACTGTCCAAATTAATCCCACTATTCAAATTAATGCCATTGTTCAAATTAATCCCACTCTCTACTTAGTCACATTCTCTAGCTCTTGATATACATTGTCAAAGAGATATACAGCATAGAAACAGGCCCTTTGGCTCACCATCTCTATGTTGACACACAAATATCAAACTACACCAATCCCTGCATTTGGTCCACAGCCTACTATGTCCTGGCATTTAAAGTGCTCACACAGATACTCCTTAAAGGTTGTGACAGTACTTGCCTCCACCATCCTCTTAGGTAGCACATTCCATATCTTTACCATCCTTTGGGTGAATAAAGATGTTCTCAGATCTAATCCATTTACTCCTTACCTTAAACTTATGCCCTCTGGTCTTGGACACATCTGCCATGAGGAAAAGATTCTCACAATCTACTCAGTTTATTCCTCTTATAATGCTGTATACTTCAATCAGATTCCCTCTCAACCTCCTCTGCTCCAACAAAAACAAACCCAGCCTTTCCAGTTTCTCTTCATAAATAAGACATTTCCTCCCCGGAAATATCCTGGTGAATCTCCTCTGCACCTTCTCCAGTACGATCGCATACTTCCGACAGTGTGGCGACCGGAACTGCACATTATATCTGTGGCCTCATCAATGTTTTATGAAGTTGTAGCAAGACTTCCTCGTTCCTATTTTCTATGCCCTGACTAATGAAGACAAGCATTCTGTATGCCTTCTTCATCATCCTGCCTATCTGTGCTGACACCTTCAGGGATCTATGGACTTGTATACGAAGCTCTCTTTGTTCCTCAGTACTCCCTAGGGACATACCATTCATTGTGTATGTCCTTTCCTTACTGGACCTCCCAAAATGCACCATCTAACACTTATCAGAATAAAATTCGCTCTGTCCAATTTACTAGCTGAAAAAAAGCAAACTGCAGCCTCAGACTAAACTCCTCACTATCAAACATCATCAATTTTTGCAAAACTATCCATTTTACTTTATACGTTCACATCCAAGTCATATGCAGATAAATAAAAAGCAAGAGTCCCAGCCCTGATTGCCGTGGTCCACCACTAGTCACAGGCTTATGAAAACAAACCTCCACCATTGCCTCCAGTTTGGAAGCCAACTTTAGATCCAATTTATCAACTTGCCATGGGTTCTTACCCTTTGGACCAGTTTTTCATTGGAACCTTGTCAAAGGCCTTGCTGAAATCTCTGTAAACCGCATCAACCGCACCATCTTCATCAATATATTCAGTCACCTTTTTAAAGGACACAATTAAATTTGACAGTAATTGGTTGAGGTAGGCCTGGAGCCAGGGAACCCAGGTTATCAGCAAGGTGGTGGAATGTCCTGGTTGTGGTAGGCCCGGAGCCAGGGAGCGATATGGCAGTGGAATGTCCTGGTTGTGATAGGCCCAGAGCCATGGAGCGATATGGCAGTGGAATATCCTGGTTGTGGTAGGCCTGGAGCCAGGGTGCGATATGGCAGTGGAATATCCTGGTTGTGGTAGGCCCGGAGCCAGGGAGCGATATGGCAGTGGAATATCCTGGTTGTGGTAGGCCCGGAGCCAGGGAGCGATATGGCAGTGGAATATCCTGGTTGTGGTAGGCCCAGAGCCAGGGAGCGATATGGCAGTGGAATATCCTGGTTGTGGTAGGCCCGGAGCCAGGGAGCGATATGGCAGTGGATTGTCCTGGTTATGGTAGGCCCGGAGCCAGGTAGCGATATGGCAGTGGATTGTCCTGGTTGTGGTAGGCCCAGAGCCAGGGAGCAATATGGCAGTGGAATGTCCTGGTTTCCTGATTATTGCTGAGGCAGCAGCAGAAATGGAGCCAGGAGCTCCGGGCTGTGGGACCAACACGGGATCCGGCACCGGCACTGGCAAGGTGGGCCAAGGGGTGAACCGTTGGCGCCTGAAGATTGGTGACTCCGACGTTGATGGGTCTGGCACAAGGCGGTGGCGAGGAGATGGTGGCACAGGTGTCGATGGTGATCCAGCTCAGGACTCTTCCCAGAGGCAGTGAAACAAAGATGGACTCTCTTTCAACTATATATCTTTTTATTCCTTTATTTTTAAGCTATTCAAAATTGCACTGGATTGTGGAGACAGTTGAAATTTTTCACTGTATTATACTGTATTATTCACTTAGAATACAAGTGACAATAAATCGTTCAATTCTATATTTCACCTTAACAAATCAGTGCTGACTTTCCCCCATCATTCCCTGGTTTTCCAAGTGTTGAATAATCCTTTCCCTAACTGTCAGACTAACTGGTCCATAATTACCTGGCATATATCTGCTGCCCTTCGTGAATAATGGAACCACATTAGCTATCCTCCAGTCAGCTGGAATGTCACCAGTGGCCAGTGAAGTATTAAATATATCTATCGGGGCCCCAGCAATCTCCTCCCTTGCTTCCCATAGCAGCCTGGGATACATCTCATCAGGCCCTGGGGATTTACGCATCTTTATACCTGCTAAAACATCTGATACCTCCTCCTTATTAATCTTAAAATGCTCTAGAACCTCACCATCTCAACTGAAATCCAAGGATGAAATGTCTTTCTCCTCCGCGAATACAGATGAGAAGTATTCATTTAAGACCTCACCCATGTCCTCAGGCTCCAAGCACTGGTTGCCAGTTTGGTCTCTCATGTGTCCCACCCATTCCCTGGTAATTCTCTTATTCTTAATATACTTACCAAAAGCCTTGGGCATTCCATGATCCAATCTGCCAAGGATATTTTGTGACACCTCTTTGCCCTCTGAGTTTCTTTTTTAAGTAACTCCCTGCCCCCTCTATATTCTTGAAGGGCCTCCCCTGTTTTTGAGGCGCCGCACCTGACATTATACTTCCTTCTCTTTCCTCATCAAATTGCAAGTAACAGCACTTCAAGTATATCCAAGTGTTTCTTCTCTAATGTAACGAGGGGTTTTCTGGACCTAACACCCTTCCAAGCGGCACAGGCGGGCAGCACGGTGGCTCAGTGGTTAGCATTGCTGCTTCATGGTGCCAGGGACCTGGGTTCGATTCCAGCCTCGGGCGACTGTCCGTGTGGAGTGTGCACATTCTCCCTGTGTCTGCGTGGGTTTCCTCCGGGTGCTCCAGTTTCCTCTCATAGTGAATCGACGTTTCGGGCATGAGCCCTTCTACAGGAATGAGGAAAGTGTGCCAAGCAGGCTAAGATAAAAGGTAGGGAGGAGGGACTTGGGGGAGGGGC
>NC_057718.1:14415441-14424196 GCF_004010195.1 Chiloscyllium plagiosum | reverse complement strand
TCGGAACGCTGATAGGGGAGGGGAGGGAAATATATCCCTGGTGGTGGGGTCCGTTTGGAGGTGGCAGAAATGACAACGGATGATATGATGTATATGGAGGTTGGTAGGGTGGTAGGTGAGGACCGGTGGGAATCTGTCCTGGTGGCGATTGGAGGGGCGGGGCTCAAGGGCGGAGGAGCGGGAAGTGGAGGAGATGCGATGGAGAGCATCGTTGATCACATCTGGGGGGAAATTGCGGTCTTTGAAGAAGGAGGCCATCTGGGTTGTTCGGTATTGGAATTGGTCCTCCTGGGGGCAGATGTGGCAGATCGATTCTCCTGCTCCTTGGATCCCTCAAGTCCCTCCTCCCTACCTTTTATCTTAACCTGCTGGACACACTTTCCTCATTCCTGAAGAAGGGCTCATGCCCGAAACGTCGATTCTCCTGCTCCTTGGATGCTGCCTGACCTGCTGCGCTTTTCCAGCAACACATTTTCAGCTCTGAATCCCAGCATCTGCAGTCCTCACTTTTTCCTCTCGTAGTCTAAAGATGTGCAGTTCAGGTGAATTGGCCATGCTAAATTGCCCATAGTGTTGGGTGCATTAATCAGGGGTAAATATAGGGTATGAAAATGGGTCTGGGTGGGTTGCTCTTCAGAGGGCCAGTGTGGGCTTGTTGGGCCAAATGGCCTGTTTCCACACTGCAGGGAATCCAATCTAATCTAAGCAGTGAGCTTCAGACCTTCTAAGTTTTAAAAATAAATTACTTTTCAATTCGCTCCCTCTAGTCGTTCAACCAATTACTTCAAACCTACATCCTGGTTAATGACCTCTACACTAAGGGAAATGAACTCTTCCTCTCCACTCTACAACCAGACCCCGTCATCATTTTATGCAGCTCAGGACTTTCTCGGTGACACAGGGAAGAAACTCCAATCATTATTCGCAGCATCAGAATATTCCAGTGTTGTTCTGTTTTGAAGTGCTGTAACTTGGCAGTCACAATGTAAGCACAGCTTTACAACATCTTGTTTTAGGTGCTGGTTGATGGACACATCATCAGAGAGAAATCCTCTTCCAACTCCCCTCTGAATAACTCCAAGGGATTTTTTTTTCTATCCGGTGAGATAGCAAACAATATTTTGGTTCAATGTCTCACTTGGAATTCTGTCAGAGCAGCACTCCCTCAGGACGGTACTGAAGGTATGGCCCAGATTACACACTTGAGTAGGACTTGAACCCATAGCCTTCGGAGTCGGAGCCAAGGACTTACACAGTTAATGGTGGGGACCTGGGGAGTGTTGCTGAACAAAGAGAAGTAGGGGGTGCAGGTGCATAGTTCCTTGAAAGTGGAGTCACAGGTGCATAAGGTGGTGAAGAAAGCATTTGGCATGGTTACCTTCACTGGTCAGTGCCTTGTGTATGGGTGTTGGGAGGTCATGTTGTGGCTGTACAGGACATTGGTAAGGCCACTTGTGGAATACTGCATCCAACTCTGGTTGAACGCAATATGGAAAGATGTTGTGAAACTTGAAAGGGTTCAGAAAAGATTTACAAGGATGTTGCCAGGGTTGGACGGTTTGAGCTAAAGGGAGAGGCTGAATAGGTTAGGGCTATTTTCCCTGGAGCGTCGGAGGCTGAGGGGTGACTTTATAGAGGTTTATAAACTCATGAGGGTCATGGATAGGGCGAATAGTTAAGATCTTTTTCCCAGGGTATGGAAGTCCAAAACTAGACAGGCAACATTTTCACACAGAGGGTGCTGCACGTCTGGAACGAGCTGCTCGAGAAGGTGGGTACAATCACAACATTTAAAAGGCATGTGGATGGGTATATGATAGGAAGGGTTTAGAGGGATATGGGCCAAATGCTGGCAAATGGGAGTAGATTAATATAGAACATCTGGTACCCACTGATGAGTTGGACTGAAGGGTCTGTTTCTGTGCTGTATAACTCTATGACAAGCCATGAGCTATACCTGAACCCCTGGCCTGCGTTGAGCTCATTGATGTGGTGACATTGGGGCTGCTGGGTTTGGGCTTTGGTTCAGAGAATCATAGAATCCCCACAGTGTGGGAGCAGGCCAGTCAGCCCACTGAATCCACACTGACCCTCCAAAGTGCATCTCGCCCAGATACAACCCCCTACCCTATCCCTGTATCCCTGCATTTCCCATGGCTAAACCACCTAACCTACACATCCCTGGACACAATGGGCAATTTAGCACGGCCAATCCATCTAACTTAGACATCTTTGGATTGTGGGAGGGAACCGGAGCACCCAAAGGAAATCTGCAAAGACACGGAGAGAACATGCAAACACCACAAAGACAGCTGCCCGAGGCCGGAATCGAACCTGGATCCCTGGCGTAGTGAGGTAGCAATGCTGAGCCACCATGCTGCCCAATCGTAGAAAAATACAACTGGGCTGTAGCCACTGGTGCTTCCCCTGGGCTAAACAGAAAATATCAGGCTCCCCATGAAGATGACAGAAAATGGGACACAAGTGTAAAATAGTGCAGATCTTGGAAATCTGAAATAAAGAGTAGATTGCAGATGGGAACACAGGACAACAATGTAAGATTGCTATTTTGTGATGACAGGCACTTTGATGTCACAAGTGCACACTCCAAATGAGAAAACATTCAGCGACATGAGGAGATCCTCTTACATCAATTCAAAATAATCAAAACAAGCTCAGTGAGAAATGATTGGTCAGTGCGGTACAGTGACCACTCCCTTCCCCTCATATTCATCCCAAAATGTCTCTGCTTGCGTCTTCCTTCTCCTCTCAGCCTGTCCCTCAGGATCGAGGATGTCTTGTTCCCACTGCAGTCTGATGGATTCTGAAATAACTGGTAACCTGCGGACTCTGTTACATACGGACACAAGAAGCTGAGTTGGGGTTTGGAGGTTTGTGTGTCCCAAACCTCGGCCCTCTACCGACCGGAAGGACAAAGGCAGCAGACCCATTGGGAATGCCAATCCCTGCAGGTACCCCCCCTCAGCACTCACCATCCTGACTTAGACATACATCATCTTCTCTTCTCCTGAGCAGCAGTGCAGGGGTACCTCAACTCCAAGCAAGGATACCAAATGCCAGCCCAGCCAGCAATGCCCACATCCCATTGAAGAATGAAAATATGTAGAAAGGTAGAAGAGAAATCAAGAGCAGTTTACTGGGAGAAGGGGGCTTTGGCAGAAATGGTTGTTGTGTTTATCATTTGTTCAGCGATCCTAATCCCATTCCTTTGAGTCATGTTCAAGTATTTGTACGGATTTTATTGGGATCTCATTTGATACGTTCATTTCAAAGCAGGTGTTTACAAAGGGCCAAAGGGCAGGAAGTGCTCTAGGGCATGGCTTTCCAAAAATATAAATCATCCTCAGGTTAGGATCTGTACCATCTGCTATCAGAGCAGCAAACACCACAAACACATCACTGTGAAAAGGTAAGCCTTGCCTCCATAGAGAGCTGCAAGGTCTTAGAGTAACACAGCTATAAAGGAGGCCGTTCAGCTCATTAAGTCACTCTCCTGGCTCTTTGAAAAGTGCTATCCACTTCTAACATACCATTTGTCTATTCTTTCCCCTGCACGTTTTCCCAAGCCTGGCCTCAAGGCCAGTATTTCCCCGTGTAACACGGGAAGAGTTAGGTTTCCTCTTATTGTGCCTCATTACTGTCTCCAGGACCTCATCGCAATTGCCATTCATCTGAACCCATCCTGGGTAACTGCTGCCACCTGACTCTGAGGGCATCCCAGCTGAACCTCATGCTCACCTCAGGTCAACGGGTCAAATCTTTCCTGGTGGATCACTGGCTCCCAATCAGGTTTCCTGCTCCCCAGTCAGGGGCTTCTGAGGCTATGTGGATTCAGCTTTATCACTGCAGCAGAAAACAGGGACCGCATATGGATCCTGCCTTTTGTGTACAATGCAGTGAGTTCTACATGCCTTTCTGGAGTCATTTCTTCCCATTAAATATTGGGAAGATGGAACACCATTATTCCTTTCTAGTCTCCCCTCCAAACTCTGTTCCCCAGCTCCCGGCTCCAATCCTCTCCCTGACATCAGACTTAACTTTGAGGTGAGCTAATGGCCACAAGTTCACACCATCACTGAATCTGCCTTTTCTCAGCTTCAGAACCTCACCTCTCCTGCGGGTCTTTAAACTCAATATTCCAAAGTTGTTGAGGTGTAAACATTAAAACTTGAAAGGGGATTCAAAATTCTGTTGTCCAAATCCTAAATTACACCATGTACTTAAACCAATCAACCTTGTGCTTGCTGACCTCCATATAATTTCTGGTCAAACACAAGTTTGATTCCATAATTATGAGCCTTGTTTTCAATTCTCTCCAACGGCCCTTCCTTATGTTGTTCTGACCCTCAACATTCCAAGACACCTAGCTCATCAAACCGCACCTTATGAGAAAGCCCCATTTTAATCACTTCACCACTGGTATCCTTGGCTTCAGATGCCTGGACTCCAAGCTCTGGATTTCCCTCCCCTAAACCTCATTCTCTTTGCTTTGCTTTAAGGTATGCCTTACTTCATTGACATAGCTTTTATTCATAGTATCCCGTCAGTGTGGAAGCAGGCCATTCGGCCCATCAAGTCCACAATTACCCTCCAAAGAGCATCCCACCCACACCAAACCCCTACTCTAAATTTCTCCATGGCTAACCCACCTAACCTATACATCCTTGGATACTATGGGCAACTTAGCATGGCAAATCCACCTAACCTGCACATCTTTGGACTCTGAAAGGGAACCAGAGCACCCAGAGGAAACCCACAAAGCCACTGTCAGGCTTTGAGGACTTGGATGTGAATCCCATCATGGCAATTAGTGAAATTTGAATTCAATAAAAAAAGTCTGGAATTAAAAGGTGTTGTAATGTTGACCATATAGCCACTATTGATTGCCATTAAAAAAAACACTTGGTTTGCTAATGCCCTTCAGGGAAGGAAATCTGCCTTCCTTATTTGGCCTGGCCTACATGTGACTCCATATCCACAACAATGTGGATGACTGTTAACTCTCAGCAATTAGATATGAGCAATAAATGTTGGGCTAACCAGTGACACCCACATCTTATGAATTAGACGGCTGAGTGGTTAGCACTGCTACCTCACAGCACCAGGGACCGGGTTTGATTCCATCCTTGGTCGACTGTCCGTGTGGAGTCTGCACGTTCTCTCCATGTCTGCGTGGGTTTTCTTCCACAGTCCAAAGCTGTGCAGGTTAGGTGGATTGTCCATGGGAAATTCCCCATAGTGTGCAGGGATGTGCAATGCTCTTTGGAGGATTGGTGTGAACTCGATAGGCTGAATGGCCTGCTTCCACACTGTATTGATTCTATGAATTTAGAAAAGCTGTCCTTCTTATCTTTGATGCGATGTGAGCGTCATTGTCAAGGCCATGATTGGTTGCCTATCTCTAATTGACTTGGAACCAAATGGCTTGCTCAGCATTTTCAGAAGATAGTTGAGAGTCAACCACACTGCAGTGGGCCTGGAGTCGCATCGGCTCATAAAGATGTACGCATGGAAACAGATATAGGTAAGAACAACATATTGCCTTCCCAGTGAGACAGCAGCAAACCAGACAGTCTTTACAAAAATCAGTGACAGTTGTCACGGTCACCATTCAGTGGAAGTATATAGATAATTCCCTGTTTGTAAAAGGTGCTGGGGTGGGATGCAAACCCATGACACATGACTAGGCCTTGGGGTGTTTCCCAACAGCAGCAATGCTATTTAAACACAATCTGTGATGGGTATTACAGGAGCTTAGGGAGAAAGGTAAGGGAATCGAAGGCCCTGGCGACCGTAAAGTTGCATCATCCCAGCTGACAATAATGGACAGACCACAAGAGGGACCAGATTCCAACAGTCTCCTCAGAAAGATTACATTCTGCAGGATCTGCTTTCATCGTGCCTGACGATGTTCAATCCCATCATAACTAAAGCTGAATAATTTCAATTTTTAACAAAAGACTATTA
This sequence comes from Chiloscyllium plagiosum, assembly GCF_004010195.1. Taxonomy (NCBI): domain Eukaryota; kingdom Metazoa; phylum Chordata; class Chondrichthyes; order Orectolobiformes; family Hemiscylliidae; genus Chiloscyllium; species Chiloscyllium plagiosum. The sequence goes on along the minus strand of NC_057718.1, from coordinate 14,418,208 downwards.
TACTCGGTGAGAGAATTTCCTAAAGCTGTGAACTCAGTGCAATAGAAATGTGCCTCTTAAATCCAGGCGTGATATATATGATTACTTTGATCCCTATTGTATTTATTGTAGGCTCTGTGAATTGGTTCCACACTGATATACAGAAAGAAACACTTGTTTTACTGAACAGCATCACTGTTGAACATAAGGACTGTTAATAGCCAGATACATTTTAATTCCCTCCATTTGCATGGTCCATTAGTGTGTAGGCCATTATTTAAAGGGGTATTAAAGGATTTATAAGGGTCTTTAGCACTTCACTCACACTCCTACCCTGCAGATATCAATGAGCGTGCTGTTTGAGAGGTGATCCTTTACTCATTTCTGTGCTCCAACAAAATGTGAGTTTTGGTGCGTGGTCAATATTTATCTGTCAATCAAGTTATGAATATTATGACAGTCTCTATTACTCAGAACAGGTTTTTGTTTTTAAAAATGTTTCCTGGAATGCAGCATTTGTTGAACTGATTGGCTTGCTACACCGATTTCAGCGATGGAATCATGTGTACACCAGACCACGGTATATGGGCATCAGTGACCAGGTAATGTTTATTGCCTAACTCTTTGCCCTGGTTCTGGAGTTACATGTAGGCCAGACTGGGTAAGGAGGGAATGTTCCCTCCCTCAAGGAGCAGCCTCCCTTTTTAATCCCAGAATTTACCATGTGCCATTGGGGGAATTTGTATCTCTGACCCCAGAGCATTAGCCTGGGTTTCTGGTTACTAGCCCAGTCGCTATACCAGTTATGCTACCACTTCCCCAAGGATGGCTGATTGATTATCATGGCTACCATTAGAAAGGCTGATTTTACATGCTTAGGCTTTATTTATTGAGTTTAACATCTAGCAGCTGCACATAGAAGTAATAAAATCCCTACACTGTGAAAGCAGGCCATTCAGCCCATCAAGTCCATACCAAACTTCTGAAGTGGAATTTGAATCCATAACTTTAAGAACATTAGCCTGGGATCTGGATTACCAGTTCAGTGACAATACCACCACACCACCATTCCATATTCCTACCCAACTTTGGTCCAAATTAAGTTTAAGCTGACACTCTCAGTGCTGCATCATGCATTAGCTTCAGCCAGTCTTACCTCAGAATCAGACATTTATGTGTTTAAGAGCAATTCCATATTTAACAGTCAGGGTTGTGTTCCAGTGCTGCACTTTCAAGGGACTGTTCTTTTGAATGGGACATTAAAATTGAGGTTCTGTCTGCCCATCCCATGGCATTAAATTTTAAAAACACCATGGGATTTATTCCAGGTGCATGATCAATACTTATCCTTCAATCAACAGCAGATTATCACGTTGTTATTTTTTCGGGGCTTGCTTTGGTCAAATTGCCAGCTGGCCTTCCACATTACGACACTGACCAGTTAGTTGGTGCTAAAGTTCTGTAGGACACCAGTGTTATTGAAAGTTGCTATGTAAATGCAATTCTTTCTTTTAAAAATATGTTATTAAACCAGAAATATACACAGGGAGCACATTTTAAACCTTCATAAGCGATTAAATATATGGAAATCACCTTTTCCGACTTCAGCAGGAAATCTGTGAACCCAAATTCAAACTATCTTGCACAACTTAGAAAAGTTCTAAGCCCAGAAAAAGGGAAGCTTTTTGGTTCCCTAATCATTTTATTTCTGCATGTTTAATCTTGTAAAATGCAGCATTCTGACATTCAGACTGAGACTGGTGCTGCTGTGTCTGTTATGCCTGCAATGGGCAGTTGGGCACTGATGAAATATCCAATCAGACCTTCTCTCTGATTTTCACTCCTTTTCTGTGAGGGAGTTTCTGATCTAATTGTACAGTATGAGAGTCCGCCTTTATTTTAAACTGGGATGGCATGGTGGCTCAGTGGTTAGCACTGCTGCCCCACAGCACCAGGGTCCCAGGTTCAATTCCAGCATCGGGTGACTGTCTGTGTGGAGTTTGCACATTCTCCCCGTGTCTGCGTGGGTTTCCTCCCACAGTCAAAAGATGTGCAGGTCAGGTGAATTAGCTATGCTAAATTGCCCAGAGTGTTAGGTGCATTAGTCGGAGGGAAATAGTTCTGGGTGGGTTACTGTTCGGAGGGTTGGTTGGGCCGAAGAGCCTGTTTCCACACTGTAGGGAAACTAATTTGTGATGACAGCAGCATGGGCTTTGAAAATGCCATGAATTTGTTTCGCAGAGAAACAATGTTGCCAATTCTGGTCAGAAGGTGCCTTGGAGGTTTCAGTCACTCAGTAGGTCCATCCTCACTCCCTTTGGAGAGCCACAAGCCTAGCTGATTCCTGGCTCTCAGTCAGTCAATCAGCCTTTCCACTCCCACCCCGTCCTCCATTTCCTGGAGAGTGCAGAGAAATCCTTGAGGGTTGACAACCCACTGATAAAGGTCAAGGTCAAAGAATGGTAAGCAAAGGAGGTTATAGTTAGACACCAAAATTGGAGGTGTAGTGGACAGCGAAGAAGGTTACCTCAGATTACAATGGGATCTTGATCAGGTGGATCAATGGGCTGAGAAGTGGCAGATGGAGTTTAATTTAGATAAGTGCAGGTGCTGCATTTTGGGAAAGCAAATCTTAGCAGGACTTATACACTTAATAGTAAGGTCCTTGGGAGTCTTGCTGAACAAACAGACCTTGGAGTGCTGGTTCATAGCTCCTTGAAAGTGGAGTTGCAGGTAGACAGGATAGTGCAGAAGGCGTTTGGTATGCTTTCCTTTATTGGTCAGAGTA
>NC_057718.1:14394587-14415040 GCF_004010195.1 Chiloscyllium plagiosum | reverse complement strand
CCTGACCTATCACCTTCATCCCCTCCCCCACTCACCTATTGTACCCTATGCTACTTTCTCCCCACCCCCACTCTCCTCTAGCTTATCTCTCCACGCTTCAGGCTCTCTGCCTTTATTCCTGATGAGGGGCTTTTGCCCGAAACGTCGATTTCGCTGCTCCTCGGATGCTGCCTGAACTGCTGTGCTCTTCCAGCACCACTAATCCAGAATCTGGTTTCCAGCATCTGCAGTCATTGTTTTTACCTTTTAGAGGGATATGTGCCAAGTGCTGGCAAATGGGACTAGATTAGGTTAGGATATCTGGTCAGCATGGATGAGTTGGGCCGAGGGGTCATTTTCCATGCTGTACAGCTTTATGACTCTATGAATGGTGAATCAAGAGATTATGGCCAAGCATTCTGTATGAATGCCCCCACCTGGAAGTGGAGATTTTGGTTTTTGTTACATTATTTCATTTTAGCAGTTCAAAGGTCACAGCACATGGGCTTCAAGATCACAGCACAATGAGGGCCTAGAGCAGGTACACAGGACAGTGACCACAAAAGATGCAGTCTGGAAAGGCCCCGTGAGATACACAGATTCATACAGTGCAGAAAAGACCCTTCAGCCCCATCCAGTCTGCACCAACATAATTATCACTAATGGTGCGTTAATCCCAATTTCCTGCGTTTGTCCCATATCCTTGAATATTATCATAGCTGAAGTGCTCATCCAAATACTTCTTAAAAGTTATAAAGGTTTCCAACCTCCACTACTGTCCCAGGCAGTGCATTCCAGATTCCCACCTCCCACTGAGTGACAAAGGGTTTTCCCATAGCCCCTCTGAATCTTCTGCCCCTTACCCTAAAACTGTGCCTTCTTGTGATTGACCCCTCAGGCAAAGGGAACAGCTGCTCTCTATTCACCCTGTCCGTACCCCTCATGATCTTATACACCTCAATCAGCGACCCCCCCCACCCCACAATTTTCTCTGCTTTAAGGAAAACAATCCAAGAGTATCTTGTCTCTCCTTGTAGCTCATTTGTTCCATCCCAGGCAACATCCTGGTGAATTCCTCTGTATCCCTCCTCGTGCTATCACATCCTTCCTGTAGTGAGGGGACCAGAACTGCACACAGTATTCCAGCTATGGCCTAACCAATAATTATCACAAGATCCCTCTGTTCCTCTAATCTACCCAGTGTCCTACCATTCATTAAATCCTCCCTCATCGTGTTTCTTTATCGGAAATGCTTCACCTCACACTAATCGGAGTTAAATACCATCTGCCACTGGTTTGCCCATCTGACCAACCCATCTACATCTTTCTGTAACCTACACCCATCTTCTTCACTCTTAACCACTTTAACAATCTTGGTGTCACCTGCAAATTTGCTGAACATTCCCCCAACATTTTCATCTATATTATTTATGTATATGATAAACAATAAGAGTCCCAATACTGATCCTTGTGGCACACTGTTGGACACCAGCCTCCAGTCACTCGAACAGCCTTCGACCACTACCCTCTGTGTCCTATTACTTGGCAGTTTCTAATCCATCTTGCCAAGTTTCCCACAATTCTATGTGCTTTAAAATTCTCAGTCTCCCATGTGGGACCTTGTCGAAAGGCTGAGAGCCGAGTTGGAGAAGGCTACATGAAGAATATAGAAACTCTTGTGGAAGTTACCACTTGCCTTTCCTTTCAAAGACTTGGGATGAATGAAATGGGTTTGAGAACTCCCCAGGAAACCTGCTGCCTTTTCTCCTGTCTCACTTCAATACCAGATGTCCTTAGCCTTGGGAATTCCAAGGGACATTCCCCCAGAGTTTGGAATCCTCAATGTTAACAATGGTGCCACCAAAAACACCCCACCACCCCCACCTCCCACCCCCAGTGAACTGTGTCAGGATATGTCCAGCTTTCGGAAATCAGTCTAGCTCCAGAACAGGGTCTGAATCCTACCTTATTAATCAGCCCACTAACTGGACCAACTTCAAGCAGCTTTCACCACCATCTGTTCTATGTGGAAACGAAAGCAAATGTTTCAATATTTGGCTGGAATTCAAAAAAGTAAGTAGAATTTTGTTCCTTTCTCTAGAAGTGCTATTGGGAGTTTTAATTCGCTCGAACCTGGGAATAATGTTAGAACTACCCCCTCAAATCTGTTCTGCTCTTCAATTAGATCAAAGCAAATTGTATTTTAACCATATTTACACACCTAGGATCTGTAACCTTCAACACCTTTATGCAGTATTGGCCTAGAAAGAAGGCCAGAATTATTAAACCTTTTGGAAAACCAAATCAGTCCGAGGATTCCCTTCAGTCTCCCTGAGTTTGTACAGGGGACTATTAGCACTCCCAACTGCTATCCTGGGAGCTCTGCAACAGAGTCTCTGCCTAATATGGGCTCAGCTGTGATGGTCCTCATGGGTACCTGCGCTACAAGCAATGCATTGTTTCAGGCACATGCCCACACGGACTGGTTGCTTGCCCTTGGCTGGGAAACATAAGGGCCATCGTCAAGACAGGTCCCTCGCAGAGGCACTTCTGGAGATTTCTGCAAAGGCTGTTTGCGTGAGTGGGTGGGGATGCAGAACAGACCAGGAGGAGGCCATTCAGCTCTTCGAGCCTGCTCCACCATTAACAGGTTCATGGCTGCTCCAACGTTCCTCACATCCATGTTCCTGCCCTTTACCCGTCACCTTTGATTTCCCCAAATTATCAAGAATCTATCTCAGCTTTACATATACATAATGAGTCTGTGGCAAGGAGTTCCAAAGACTCACAACCTTCAGAGAGAAGAAATTCGTCCTCATCTCAGTCTTAAATTGGTGTCCCTTTATTCTGAAGAAGGGCTTATGCCCGAAACGTTGATTCTCCTGCCCCTTGGATGCTGCCTGACCTGCTGCGCTTTTCCAGCAACACATTTTCAGCTCTGATCTCCAGCATCTGCAGTCCTCACTTTCTCCTCCCTTTATTCTGAGAGTCTACCTTCTGGTCATATACTCTGCCAGAAGGGGAAACATTACCTCAGCACCTATCCTGTCAAGCCTATTAAGGATATCTGTTTCAATGAGATCACCTCACTAGTGAATAACCACTATTCACACAGCTTTGACTTCATCCTTGCCGGAATACACAATGCTTTCAAAACGGACGCCTTTCTTTTCTTTATTAGTTTACGGGATGTAGGTGTTGCTTGTCCAAGCCAGCATGTGTTCCCGATCCCTAATTGCCCTTGAGCTGGGCAATTGCATGGGGCATTTATGATGGCAGTTTCAGGTGAACCAAATTGTGGTTGGTCTGGAGGCTGGTGTAGGGTCAAGGCTGGGTGAAGATGGCTGGTTTCTCTTCCAGAACAGAATCAGTGAACCAGGTGGGATTTTATAACAATCAATGGTCACTGTCACTGAAGGAGCTGGGGTTTGATGCCCTCCAGTTACAGAGTCATAATGTCGTTCAGCATGGAAACAGACCCTTTGGACCAACTCATCCATGCCAACCAGATATCCCAATTTGACCTAGTCCCATTTTCCAGCATTTGGGCCATATTTCTCCAAACACTTCCCGTTCATATACCCATCCAGATGCCTTTTTAAAAAAGGCAGCATCATTAGAATCTTCATTAGAAAATAGGAGACTGGGGGGGTGACCTGATTGAGGTCTGCAAATTCATGAAGGGTATAGACAGGGTAGATAGAGACAAGCATTTTCCCAAGGTGAGGGATTCAATAACGAGAGGTCATGCGTTCAAGGTGGGAGCTGAAACGTTTAAGGGGGATACACATAGAGTGATAGGTGCCTGGAACGCGTTGCCAGCAGAGGTAGTAGAGGCAGGCCCGGTAGATTCATTTAAGTTGTGTCTGGCCAGATGCATGAGTAGGTGGGGAGCAAAGGGATACAGATCCTTAGGAATTGAGCGATAGGTTTAGACAGTGGATTTGGATCAGCTCAGGCTTGGAGGGCTGAAGGGCCTGTTCCTGGGCTGTAAATTTTCTTTGTTCTTAGATGTTGTAATTGTACCAGCCTCCACCAATTCCTCTGGCAACCTGTTCCATGATCGCACCACTCTCTGCGTGAAAAAATTACCCCTCAGGTTCTTTTTAAATCTTTCCACTCTCACTTTAATCCTATGCCCATCTAGTTCTGGACTTCCCCACCCCAGGAAAAAAAGCTTGTCTATTCACCCTATCCATGCTCCTCATGATTTTATAAACCTATATAAGGTCATCCCTCAGCTACATTGAAAACAACCCCAGCCTATTCAACCTCTCCCTATAGCTCATCCCCTCCAACCCTGGCAACATCCTTGTAAATCCTTTTGAGTTTAACAACACTTTCCCTGTAGTGAGGTGACCAGAATTATACGCAGTATTCTAAAACGGCCTCACCAACGTCCTGTACAGCTGCAACATGACGTCCATTCATATCATACCCCAGTTAGCAGAGGTTACCATAAATATAAGTGAAAAAAGGGGGTAGGTGGGTAGGAGGGAGTGTTCTGAAGGAGTTGTTTGTTGCTGCTGCTGATGGACACAGCCAACGCAGAGGAACCAATCAATAAGTGTATGTAGTGTAAGCAAACCCATCGAGGGCCTCCAGACTCACTGGAGATGCTATTTACCTCTGTTACTGTTTCCATGGGATGTGGGTGTTGCTGACAAAGCCAGCATTTATTGCTCAGCTCTAACTGACCTTGAACTGAATCGCTTGCTAGACCATTGCAGATGGCAGGTGTCACCCAACCCTACGGCGGTGCGCCTGGAGCTGCATCTGGGCTTGCTTACCTTTTGAATGTTGCAGCAGGATCGAAGGACCGAATAGCCTACTCCTGCTCCGAATTCCCATGATCTTACGAAAGTAATTAAAAATCACATGGCCCACAATTGTTGTAGCCAATGGAGAAAGAAATGTCTGGCGACAAACTGAACTTCTGGCTTTCTCACGTTAAAAAAGAAGAAACCCCATCAGCACCCCCTGGAAACTTACCACAACAAAAAAAGTGAAGTAAACTTTGTCTGAGGATGCCAAGAGGCAATGGGTTATTAAAGAAAGTAACGACAGTTTGCAGTTAAATCGAGATCCTAGCACCGTATTTATTAAAGTATTCTTTCATGGGTGTATGGGCATCACTGGTACGGTCAGCAATCGCTGCCTATCCCTAAATGCCCTTTGACTTCAGTGGCTTGCTTACTCTTTCAGTTGGCCATTCAGAGTCGCACACCTTGCTGTGGGCCGAGAGTCACATGTAGGCCAAGCGGCGGATTTCCTGATCTAACAACTCATTAATAAACCAGGTGGGTTTTAAATGATAAACTCGTTTAAAGTTCATGGTCACGATCACAGCGATTAGTTGGATATTCCAGGTTTATTAATTAAAGCCAAATGGACGTGCGGTGAGGGGATTTGAATCCACAATCTTCAGAGCAGGAACTACCTGCCCAGAGACATTGCCAATACACCAGCATCTCCCCTGAGAAACACATGTCAACTAATTCGATCAACTAATCACTAATTGCTCTGTTAGCCGTGACCCTGTAAACAGAGACGAGGCCACTCACGTGTGAAAAGGGAGATAGCATCATATTTATGTGTGGCCTGAGCAAGCCTTTCTCACACGCAGAGTTGGACTTCATCGTGTATCCTCATCACCATGGAAACTGAATTTTCTTAACCAGGTTACAGCTCGTGAAATATCAGCGGCCAGTCTCAGAATAAGGCTACTAGGTCAAAAGCTGGATAGGTGGTTCCTATTCCAAATAATGCCATGGCCCAGTATCCCCATCACAATACTTTGCCACACTCCCAGACACTCCAACCTATCCTCCACTCTCCACAGGTTAAGATCATGGAACTACATAGTATTTCCAGCACAGAAACATGCCGTTTGGCCCAACTGCTCTATTTCCTCCCAGCAAATGCCTCCATTCAAACTGTTACGCAGCAGGACAGTATTATATGTGAATCTTGCTCAATAGATTGCTGATGCTGATGCATTTTGGTTTACACTCATCAGGATAACTGTGAGATTGCCAAAAATGGAAGGATCACAACAATTTATACAACAGGATAGCAGGGCGCTGATTGGTTGATAAGTCACCTCCAATTTGCTGAGACTTTCTCCTGTGTGGCTGCAGAAAAGCCTTGACCAATCAGAGTTGACTAAATCAGCACCCTTCTCCTTGTTTAGATTGGTTGGAATTTGGCATTCTAGCATGTGTCCTGAATGTAAGATGTAAATCTTCAGCAACATCTCTCCCTTTCCAGTCAAATCCTTTATTTAATCATGCATTTATTTAATTTCTCCTCAGATGACTGGATCAGTACATCCGATGTAATAACCACCACTATTTCTAATGACGCCACAGAGGATGTGCTCTCATCTTACCTGTGTTCATCCTTCGCTTTGGAGATTTCATGCTCCTGGATCTACCCACTGCTGAGTTTCCGTTTTCACTCATGGAGTCCTGGGCGGAAGATGCGCTTCCCGTGGCCTCGCTGTCCCTGATCATGCTCTCATAGCCGCTGCTGCCTCCGCTGTGGTAGAACAGGGCAGTTTTGCCCATGGCCGGGGGGAGTTCACCACTCAGCACGCTGCTGTTGTCACTGCCATGGCCACTGCTACACCGGTGAGGTTTCCGGGGGGGGGTGACTTTGCTGTAGGGCGATGGGAGGGCCTGAGGGGGGGACTTCTCGCCCGAGTGCAGGCTCCACTTCTCAGACTCTGCACTGCCTCGCTGCTGGCTGCCCCTGGCTGCTGCGCTTCCCTGGAGCAGCTCTGAGATCCTGCCGTTGACGGCTCTCAGGGGCAGCTTGGCCACGATGCTGGAACCTCTGCTTTGCTTGCTGCTCAGTGACTGGGTGGACCAGGACATGTTCTTCGAGTTGGACGGCATGCTGGAGCTGCGGCCGACGGACTGAGGCAGCGACTTGGTGGAGAAGCTCAGTGTCTTGGTGGTGGACGCTGAAAGGCTCCGTGACTTGGGGCCAGCCAGGAGCAGCTTGCTGACCGCCGACATCTTGGAGGCACTGGACTTTGGGGAGGTGCCCAGTGATGGCGGAGTGCAAGGCTGCGTGGGCGAAGACACGGCGGCGCGATTCAAGCTCCGGCCCGTACGAGGCATCGTGCTGTCGCGGGACGCATTGACCTTTGACCCCATGGACGTCAAGCTCCCCGCCCTCTCCAAAGACAGGCACTCGTACTGGCCAGCATACCGCCTGTTGAGGGAGTTAGGCCGGCTGCTGAACAGCTCGTCTTTCCCACTGCTCGCTTTGCTACAATTCTCCAAGTTGGGGGCCTTGGCTTTGAAGGGGGCACTGCCTTCGTCTGGTGTAGCTGCCGACGTCGGTGTAACCTGGGTCAAGGAGCTGCTGCCGGCCGGCGTGTGCTGGACACTGGCTCTGTTCCTCTGATCGAGGCTCGACTTCCTGACGGGAGGCAGCGGGGGCATCCCTTTGGGCCGGGAGGGCAGCAGGCTGTGCTTGTTGGGGGAGCCCACCCTCCTCTCCAGGGTGGCCTTAGGGCTGCAGGGGGTGGACGCCTGTGACGTCGTGGCTGAGGTGCTGCTGCTCTCTGCAGAGAGGCACAGCGGCCTGAGGGAGGCGCCTTCCAGCTGGTCTTGTTTGGCCAGCAGCGGGCGCTGCAGTGCCCGGGACAGGTTGCCCTCCTTCAGACTGTCCAACGAGAGGGTGGAGCTCTGGCTGCAGGAAGTGGTCAGTGCCATCTCACAGCCATCCACCACCCTCTTGGCCGGATCTCCCCGCATGGGGGAGACAGGGGTTTCAGCCCTGCCACTGCACAGGCTCTCCGCTGAGGTCAGCTTCTGACTCCCCCCTGGATCAACACTCTCACCTCCGTCCAGCCCAGCATCCTCCAGCTCCTCCTCTTCGCCGTCTTCCTCCTCCTCCTCCTCCTCCTCCTCCTCGCGCTTCAACCACGGGTCGTCAAAGGTCATGTCCTGCGAGGTGCCGGCAGCTTTGCCATGGCGATGGTGGGGGGACACGGGAGGACAGCGGACAGACGCCAACATGTCACTCTGGTCGGGGAAATGCATCTGCTTCAGCCTGATGCAGGGGTGCACTGAAATGTTCGTCTTGATGGGAAAACAGCCCTCGGCCCTGGGCAGTCCCGAGGCGTTCGATATTCGAACTGTCGTCTTCCCCAGCGCCGCGATCTTGCAGTTCTGGTTGGCAGCAATCTGGTACAGGCCTTTGGCCTCTCCGGCCTTCTCCGACATGCTGAAGAACTTGTCCATGACGGAGTACTTCCCACTCCGCGTGTACGCCACGCACTCCTCCTGGTGACTGCCTGCCACATCCAGCAGTGAGGGGTCGGCCAAGGCTTCACCATTGCCGCTGCAGGTCTGGGTGACAAAACTGTGGCAGGACTGCTCGCCATCACTCCCAGTGCTCATCTCACTGAGCCAGGAGCTAATGGACGAGCGACGGCTGCTGGAAACCAAGACTTTCTCGTCAAGGCCTGGCTTGGGGAACGGCAGGAACTTGGTGATGCTGACTTCGGAGAAGGGGCTAGCAGTCGAATAGCAGTCCAGGTCCTCGTTGATGCTGCTGATGATGCTGACAGGCCTGGAGCCTGAGGCTAAGGCCTGCACCGAGCAGTCGCTATTGAAGCTGATGATACTAGTGGGGCGCCCGTTCTCCAGGATGCCGCTGATGGTCAACTCCTCGACCAGAGTGAACACCAGTTCGTCCTCCCCGTTCAGTTCCAGGGGCTGCTGCAAGGTGACTGTGGCCCGGCTCATCATTTCGGTCTTGCCGTTGTCCGCCAGTTCCTGCTCTTGGTCTGAGAATGCAGCGTCCTGCGAGTACTGTGTGCCCGAGGACACAGGTCTCTTCACCACTTGGGGGCTCATTCCCACAGGGGCTGCCCTGATTTCAGGCTGCTCTAGGAGCTCACCGCAGGCCCTCCTGCAGTCCCTGGTCGGTGTCTGGGGTGGGGGAGGAGCTGTGCTGAGCAACGACCCCTTCTGGGTGTATACCTTGCAACGCTGGGAGGGTGAATGTTGGGGTTTGTAGTCAGAGCTCTTCGAGAGGCTTGCTATCCCAAGCCTTGGGGAGCCCATGGGTCTGGGTTTAACCTCCGCGCTGCCGCTACTGTGTGGGACCTCCTTGGTGCTCTGACTCCTTGACACGTTCAGTTGAGTGCTGCTGCCTCCCATGACACTCCTGGGGGAGGATGGTGCGGAACCACCACTGCCTTGCGGCACAGGGGATTGGGCGGCCTGAGGTCGCAATACGCCAGGACCCGCGTCCTCTGTGTTCTCCTCAGGAGCCCAGTGTGCTGAGTTCAGTCCCAGCCCTTGTTGGGCCTCTGCCCTCTGGGCCTGTGCCTCCTCGCCCTTCCCAGGCTGCTCGCTGCAAGGAAGCTCCTCAAAGGGGAATCTGTCAGGCTCCTCGCTGCCATCGATGCACTCAAGCCGCTCCTGCAGCTCAGCAAAGGTGTTACACTTCAGGCAGTCCTTCTCGGGGAGTACTGGCACAGGCTCAGTGCCAACCTCGGGCCTTGCCTCATTCTTGTTCTTCTGCAGCGAGGGAATAATGGGCACAAAGTCGGGCGGCCCCTCGTTGTCGGTCAGCTCCTTATCACTCAGGGCGGTGCCATTGGGGCCCACGTAGATGACAGTGTCGCACGATTGCTCGCTGCTGGACGAGTAGTCTGGGTCACTCGACAAGTTTAAGATGGGGAGGTCCGTGTCCCCTGCTCCTCTCGGGTGGAATGGTCGGAGTTGTGTGGGCCGGCGCATCCTTCCTTCCTCGCAGGAACTCTCGCCCCCGGATGAACTGGAGGTGTACTGCAGTCAGAGAGCAGAAGACAGTGAGTGATTAACTGTGTACAAACCCCAACTCCAATTACCACTTAGAACATGCAATTAAGGGGAGGCGATGACCTAGTGGTATTATCACTGGTTAACCCAGAGACTGAAGTAATGTTCTGGGGACCTGGATTCAAATCCTGCCACGGCAGATGGTGGAAACTGAACTCAATAAAAATCTGGAATTATGAATCTAATAATGACCATGAATCAATTGTTGGAAAATCCCATCTGACTCACTAATGTCCTTCAGAGAAGAAAACTGCCATCCTTACCTGGTCTGGTCTACATGTGACTTCAGACCCACAGCAAGGTGGTTGACTCTGAACTGCCCTTTGGGCAATTAGGGATGTGTAATAAACATGGTGGAGCTGGTGACACCCTCATCCCAAGAATGAATAAAGGAAAACAAATCACATTGTGCATATCAGTCTTTCCTTGAGTGAGAAATCACCAGCTCATTTCACGAGCAATATTTTTATAATCTCATTCACGGGATGAGGTCATCATTGACTGAATCACCATTTATTGTCCATCTCTAACTGCCCAGAGGGCAGTTAAGAATGAACCATACTGCTGTGGGTCTGGAGTAGAGCAGACCAGACAAGGATGAGAGCTTCCCTCCCTCAAGAATACTAGTGAAGCAACTGAGCCTTTGCAAGAATTGACAACAGTTTTAGTGCCATCCTTAGGTTCTTCATTCCAGATTGATTTTTTTCCTCCAGAAAACGGCAACAGAATGAGGAGTTGACGAGTGAAAACTGGGATGGAGAAAAATCTCTTCACTGAGAGGATGGTGAGTCTCTGGAATTTCCTGTTCCAATGGGCTCAGCCATTGGATGTGTTCAAGACAGAGGTAGACAGATGTCCAGAGACAGTTAATTTACAGATATGGAGATTACGTGGGCAAGTGGCATTGCGGTTGATGATCAGCCATGAAGTGGAATGGCAGAGTAGTTTCCAAAAGGGCTGAATGGCCTCTTCCTGTTCCTATGTTTCCATGTAACTCTGAATTGGAAGTGATGGAACCAGATTCCAACTTGGACTCAGCAGATCGCACTTGCCCTGCTGAATGACATTGGGCTCGCGAGCTGTACCAGAGGCCCCTGAATATCGAATTTAAGCTGACACCCCAGTGCAGTACCAAACAGGGTGCTGCACTGTCAGAGGTGTCAACGTGCCAATGAGTTGTTAAACTGTGGGTTGGGAGGGAGAGGGATATGTGACCTTCTGCCCTTTGTGTCAAGATCAAAAAATTGTACACTGAGAAATGGGGGAGCAGTTCTCCCAATGGCACAACATTCAAAACAGGTTGTCTGGTCATTGATCACAGAGAGTTAGTTGATGGGATGTTGTGATGCGTGTAATTGACTGCCAAGTTTGTTAAACTCTTGCAGTGACTACGCCTGTGAGGTACCCTATTGGCTGCACGGTGTTTTGGGGCATGCGGATGCCTGGAGAAGCAGAAATGTTGGTTCTTTTAGCTGAAACACAACACCCACAGGGTGGATTCAGTGGCAGGTCAGGCTGCTAGGCCTCCAGGACAAACACTCCTGCTCTGCCCTGCCCTGCCCAGGCCCAATGCTGGGTCACTGCCTGTCCATGGGCCACATTGACGTGTAGGAAATGGTGGGACACAGCCTGGCCCATGTTAACAAATCCATGCCGTGAACAGGCAGAGGATGAATTGTGGTTATTGTAGGATGGCATGAAAACATACTGAGACATGTTGTATGCAATTTACACCAGCCTTTGATTTATCGCACAGAGAGATTACAAAGTATTATGAGGCTGTCATAAGGAAGGAACCCCTTTCCATTTATTTTCACCACGCCTATTTACTAACGGACAGCAGCTACTGGATCCTCAGATGGGCAGATATCTGTATTTTGTGGCCAGGAATGAGAACAGAACAGGCCATTTTCCTATTACAAACACAGTGTTTTAGAAAAATAAGGAAGTTTTGTTTTCCAGAGGAATGTAAACTAATTTTCCAATAAATGCAGGTAAGCAGAGAGCTGTCATCCCAAGCATCATGAACAACTGATTATGGTCATGGAGTCATAGAGATGTACAGTATGGAAACAGACTCTACAGTCCAACCCATCCACGCTGACCAGATATCTCAACCCAATCTAGTCCCACCTGCCAGCACCCGGCCCATATCCCTCCAAACCCTTCCTATTCATGTACCCATCCAGATGCCTTTTAATTGCTGCAATTGTACCAGCCTCCACCACTTCCTCTGGCAGCTCATTCCATACACGCACCACCCTCTGCGTGAAAAAGTTGCCCCTTAGGTCCCTTTTATATCTTTTCCCTCTCACCCTAAACCTATGCCCTCTAGTTCTGGACTCCCCCCAACCTAGGGAAAAGACCTTATTTATTTACTCTATCCATGCCCCTCATGATTTGAGAAACCTCTATAATGTCCTAAAGGATTTAGACAATTGATCGATGTAGTGGAATCTACCAGTCCCTGGAATCAGGATGTACCAACACGTACCCAAGAGCAGAGGACAGACCTCATTGGGGCATTCCTCATTGGGTGGTCCTCATTGGGCTGTCTTCATTGGGCCTCCCTCATTGGGCCATCCTCATTTAGCAGTCCTCATCAGGTGGTTCTCATCGGGAGATCCTTATTGGGCAGTCCTCATCATGGGTCCTCAATAGGCAGTCTTCATCAGGTGGTCCTCATCGGGTGGTCTTCATTGGGCCATCCATGTAGGCAGCTGGCCTTGTCAGAGAGAGCTGTCTTCTCCAAATGGAAGATGGACCAGAAGAAGAAAAGGAAGATGACCCAGGGAAGAGTTCCTCACCACCTTGGTGAGAGTGCAGGATGCTGCTTTCACAATTTTAATTAGACTGACACATTCCATGCCCAGAGCCTCTGGGATTGGTGCACAATCCCCAACTGTCATCGTGTATACTTCCTCTTAAATAATCTATCTGCTGGTTCTTAATCAACTCAGACTATATGGAAGTTGCTACAAATGGTCACATGCCTATATGAGGTAACTGTGATTGCGAGTCCCCACAAACCCCCAGCACAGTGACTGTACTGCACAGTTTGATCAGCTGCTGCACATCGTGGCTTTGGGGACTCAGGTCTGTTGCTACCATTGGATTTGGTGGATTACCAGCTCCTGAGCTCTGCCGAGTCGGTGGTAGCTGTCACAGAAGTGTTCAGTTCCACCAGATTCAATCACAACTGAGTGAGCTGGGTCATTCTGAAGATGAGGTGGGGGGAGAGGCAAGGTGAAATGAAGGTTTACCCACTGCCAGGGCCTGCTGCCAATGAATTGAGGCGTGTGTGTTTTGCAGTTAAACTGGCAAAGTCAGATCCCACCCCTCCTTCCAGGTAGCCATGGTGACATGCCCCATTTCATCCACTCAGCTCAGCCAGTCGGCAACAGCTTCAGACTGAGAGATGAACGTTTGCCAGGAGATCTCCCCTGCTGTCCTGTGAATAATGACCACCAGTTCTATGACACCTACTCAAGATAGCAGATAGGATTTACATGATCCACATCTAGTACTCCCTCAGTAATGGAGCATCAAGCCAGGAGGATTTTTCTTTGTGTTCCTTTCTGGGATGTAGGCGCCATTGGCAATATCCAATATCCTCTAGGGAAGGAAATGTGTCGTCCTTACCTGATCTGGCCTGCTTGTGCCTCCAGACCCACATCAGGGTGGTTGATTCTCAACTGTCCTCTGGGCAATTAGGGCCTAGCCAGTGACCTTTGTCCCATGAATACATTTTTCAAGTGTTTTCCTTTTATTTGAGTTGTTAAGCAGTGAAGACTTGAAGAAGAGCAGTAGAGTCTTCCATGATGTTCCAGTCAATATTCCTCCCCGAATAAACATCACAACAACAGAGGATGTGGTCACTGTCACATTGCAGAGTGTAGGAGATTGTTGTGTACAAACTGGCTGCTGTGTTCCTGAATTATAGCAGTGCCTACACTTTTTAAAGTGCTGCATCATCTGTACAAACAGCCTTTGAGAAGTCCCGGATTGGTGGAAAACTTGACATAAATACAAGTCTTACCTCATGGTTAACACTACATCCCCACCTGAATCTTTGTTGTACTAAGTCAAGTGCACTAACTGGCTTTTACATGCCCACACAGGATCTCATCATGCGATAGTTAGTTGATAATTACAGGGTGAAAGGGGCACACTGCACTTCAGTCTAAAGTAGGTTGTCATCTCCTCAGAGCAGTGTTATGTACAAGTAACAATTACTCATATTTGAACATCATTGGCAGTGTGTAGCCAGGTTATGGCCTGTTGTGTACAGCCAATGAATACTCCTCAGATGTGCAGACAGCAATTAAGGGAAAATCACATTGCAATGGGTCTGGAGTCACATGCAGGCCAGACCAGGTAGGGATGGCAGATTGCTGTCCCTAAAGGGCATTAGTGAACCAGGCAGGATTTACAACAATTGACAGTGGTTAAACAGCCAGTAAAAGGCTAACATTTTATTCCAGACTTTATTTTATTGAATTCAAGTTTCACTAGTGGGATTTGATCTCATGGTCTATGAGCATAGTGTATTTTACTAATCTAGTGCTAATACCAATGGTGCAGCGATTAAAATCCAGACTATGCCTGGACCACATGCATAGAAATGGGTTCAAGATGGCGGCTCATCACTATTTTCTCAAGGGGCAGTTTGGATTGGGCAACGAATGCAGGCCTATGCCAGCCACACTCCTATCCCAGGAGATAATTTTCAAATAAAGTGATTCCCAAGCAGGAAGAGAGAAGGTTATTAGTCAAGAGCAGTTCAAAGAATGTTTATTTGACTAATACCTGGAATGAGTGGATTGTCTTGTGAAACCCTACAGACTGGCTAGGCCTGTATCCTCTCGAGTTCAGAAGAGTCAGAGGTGACTTAATTGAAACATATAAGATCCTGAGTGAACCTGAGTGGGTGGATGTGGAAATGATGATTCCTCTTAAGGGTCAATCTAGAAACAGGGGTCACAGTTTAAAAATAAAGGGGTTGTCCATTTAAAACAAGATGAGGAAACCTTTTTGTTTGTTTTAGAGGGTTGAGAGCCTTTGGAAACCCTTTCCTCGAAAGGTAGTTGATGCAGAATTTTTAAACGTTTTTAAGCAGTTAGATTCTTGATGACTGAAAGATTATCAGGAATACGCAGCGGAGCCTAAAAGCAGACCAGCCACGATCTAATTGAATGGCAGAGCAGGGTGGAAGGGCCGAGTGGTCTACTCTTGTTCCTTGTCTACACTGCCTTGGGAAAGCAGCCAGCATAATCACAGACCCCTCCCACCGTGGTTATAACTCTCTTCCACCATCTTTCATTGGGCAGATGATGCAAAAGTTTGAAAACACAGACCAGCAGATTCAAGAGCAGCTGTTATCAGACGTCCAAACGGACATCTTGTATATTAGAGTTGATCTTTCTCTATAACTTCTCTGTAACTGTAACACGACATTCTGCATTCTGCTCAGTTACCCTGATGTACCTATGTAAGGTATGATTTGTCTGGATGGCATGGAACACAATACTTTTCACTCTTATCTCGGTACGGGTGACAATAATAAATCAAATCAAATCAAATTATGGAGGGATGTGAACACAAGAATAAGAATTTGAAACTTTAGATCAGAGGGTCAGAAGTGAAAATTGTTTTCAGCCTCCCAGCCTGACAATTTAACTCAGTCATTACAATATACACTCACTTGATCGCGAGGAATAAATAAATAGTTAGACAGCTGAACACCACGTGTGACCTGGTTTTATAAGTATGCAGAGCTCTCATGTACCTTTGTCTTCTTCTTCTTCATTCGGAGGACCCGCGACGCGATCTGGATGGTGGACAGGGTTTCAGAGTAGTTGCTGGAGGAAGCCGAGATGTGGGCGATCATGGTGGTCCGGCAATTCAGGTTGCCAAGAGATTCCCGCAGCAACATGGTGAGCTTGCTCTCCCTGAAATGGTAAAGCAACAAGATGGCACTGAATAACCTGAAGCATTTACTGCCACCACATGTAAGATTGGTTGGAGGGGGGGGTTGGTGGTCTGGTTGGTGGTGGTGCTGGTTTGCTGAGATGATGTATCCCTTTGCAGGAGACAACAGACCTACGGGACACAGTTTAAAAGTAACTCATTGAAGACAGAGATGAGGGGATTTTCTTCTCTTGGAGGGTTGAGAGTCTATGGAACTCACTTCACCAGAGAATGGAGATGAGGCCACTGTGTATTTTTTAAGGCAGAGATAGATAGTTTCTTGATTAATAAGGGTTATTTGCGAATGTGGGTTTGATGTTACAATCACATCAGAGTCGAGAGTGTGTTTCTGGAAAAGCACAGCAGGTCAGGCAGCATCCGAGGAGCAAGAAAATCGACGTTTCAGGCATAAGCCCTTCATCACTTTCTCCTAGTTACAATCACATCAGCCAGATCTTATTGAACAACACAGCAGGCTCGAGGGGCTGAATGGCCTCCTCCTGCCCCTCAGAAATGTGCATGCTCACAAAATCACACACACCTCTGACTGCAACATTGTCAAGAGGGATGTAGAGGGACTGCAAAAGGTGCAAGAAAAAAAAGAGAGGGTTATCATAATCTGGAAAGATTGAAAAGGCTATGACACACAAAATTCCTCACTAAAGGTTTATGATGTCCAGAGAAAATACTGAATAGTGGCCATATAGAGATCATCAAGATTATTCTGTGGATGAGTTTGACAGGGTAGATGTAGAGATGATGCTTCCATACCTGGGGAGAAACTAGAACCAAGGGGCACAGGTATAAGATGGTCACTAATACAGTGAATACAGGTTACTCAGAGTGTGGCGAGAAAGTGCAAATCACTAGCACAAGGAGTCGGTGAGGTGAATAAGACAAAGGTATGGGATGGTGAGGATGGTTGGGATAAACACCCAAAGGAAATAGAATGATATGTTGATGGGATCAGATGGTGGGGCTGGAAGGGGACTTTTGTGGAGCTTACACAGATCAGTTAGTATGTTGCAAACATGCTGTGAAACCTAAGAATTGACCATAGGACTTGGAGGAAGATTAAATTGATATCAAACTTCCCTTAAACTATAACGATTTCATTCAAAATAACTATAACGTTCTGTTGTTTTCCTCTCTCTTGGAGGAAGAATGCATGCATTTAATAAATATCACAGCTCTCAATCTCACACATACGCTGATACACACATATAATGACACACAGACACACAAACACAGTGACACACACAGATACATCCACACAAACACTGACGCACTAACAGACGCACACACAACATATGCTGACACGCAGACACACAAACACACACTGATGCCTGCTGACACACACACATACTGACACAAACAGGCTGGCCCACACAAACACAGACACACAAACTGACACACACAAACATACTGACACACAAACACACACTGACACACAAACATGTACACACCAATATCCTCACTGAAGTTTACAATGTCTTGAGCGCTACATAAATTCTACGTTGCAAAGATTTCGAAGCTAAAACCTCTCCCGGTGACATTCCTGCCTTGCTGTTTGTTGAGTATGGAAGAGCTTTCTTGCCATGTCAAAACTTGGCTTATTGCTTGGCTGAATATTTCACATAGTTGCTCAATCACTCACCACGGGTCCCGCATCTGCTGCATGCAAAAGGCTTTCACTACGTTCAATGAGATTCTGATTACTAATGTAAAAATAATAAACACCACCAGATCCAGTTTGCCAACCTCTCAGGTTCACTGGGAGCAGTCTAGATTTGATTCCTTTTTCCTTATGTTCTACAACTCGACTCTCCTCTTGAACCCCATCAACACCAACACTGCATGGTGGAAATGACAGCTACCGTGGCATCCCTGTCCCTTCATGCCCTTCCCTCAGAGTTAACCTTCTAACCACTACAGAGATTGTGGGTGACCCATGCCCTTTGACCTCAGCCTAGTAACATACCTATCTTGGAATGTAATGGAAAATCACATTGTGCCTTTTTATCAATGCTCTGCAGGATCACACACTGAGGCATAAAAATCAGTTAAGATACACTCCCAAAGCTCGGCCACTATCACGACCAGAATGGTCCTCTCACCTCAATCCAATCTCCCAGGAGGCCTGGAGGGCGGTCAGAGAAAAGTTCCCAAAAATCTTTTCCTCTCCAAGTTGGCCTGTGTATTAATCTCCCAGGAGATAATAATGTGAGTTTACTTTCATTTATTCCTCCTTTGGATGTGTGTATCATAGCTGCCCTTGAGTCGCACTGTTGAACCACTGCTGACTGTTTGGTGTAAGCAGACCTGCGACACTGGGAGGGAGGGAGTTCTGTGATTTTGACCTCACAATATTGAAGGAATGGCAATATATTTCCAAGTCAGGATGGTGAGCGGCTTGGAGGGGGGTCTTGTGGGTAGTGGTGCTCCTATATATTTGCTGCCCTTGTCCTTCTGGATGGCAATGGTCATTGTTTAGAAGGTGCTCAAAGGAGCCTTGGTGAATTACTGCAGTGCATCTTATAGATGGTACACACCACTGCTTCAAGTGTTATTGGAGGAACTGGATGTTGAAGGTGGTGGATGGAGTGCCAAATAAGCAGGTTGCTTTCTCCTGGATGGAGTCAAAGTTTGCATTTCACACTATGTGTGGCTTTAGGTCTGGGATGCATTGCCTGGAAGTTTGGTGAGGGCAGGTTGAATTGAGGCATTCAAGCACATGCAAAGGTATACAGAATTGCACTAAGTTAGGATGCTTATTTGCAGAACCAGTGCAGATATAATGGGCCAAATGGTCTCCTTCAGCACCGTAACGTTTTTAGAAAATTGAGTGTTTTGTTAGAGCTGAGCTCATCCAAGCAAATGAATAATATTCTCTCCTACTCCTGATTTTTAGAGCAGTGGGTGTTATCTATATCATGATGCAATATAAATATGGATTATGGTGGGGGGGGGGGGGGCAGGTTGGATGAATAAGCAGATTGTTTTCTATCTGATGTGATCTGTGGGTTTGTAAGTGCAACATTTACTAGAAATGATTTTGTCCACAGTTGTCATTTCCAAATCTGTCTACCTCCCAAACAGCAGCTTGTGCGTATAGCATCCTCTTGCAGCTTACGCGGGAGAAGAAATGATGACAATACTGTACTGTAGACTGGTAGGGAGCTACCAACGAAAGGAGAATACATCAAAATAAACTCTTTCTGTACTTATTACAAAAAGGAAATGATTTAATCAGAGATATTTTAACTGTAAAATTTGAACCCTTTTATTCCACTAAAGAGAGACCATGAAGAGAGACAGAATACATAATGATTGATGATTGTGATGATATAGTATATGATTTTATAAACACTCCCTACTTTTGCCAAGTGCCTTCTTCTCCCTCAGAACTTAAAACAACCACACAAGTCTAGAAATGTTTATCCCAGTTATACAAGGACACCGATGTATAACAGGTGATTTTTCCAAATTAACTCCCAAAGGAAACAAACTCTCTCTTAAATTACAAGAATCAGACACTGAAATAAGTGTCAAAGTTTCTAATGAGATTGAATATGTGACTGAGGAGAAAACACAGGCTTGGTTTTATCTAGAACTCTTCATCTCAGGAGTTCTCAATGTCCTTTAAAGCTAAAGGAATACTTTTGACGTGCATGACTAGTGTAATGTAGAAAATACTGCAGCCAACATATACACAACAATATCCCACCAATCACACTGCAGTAGTGACCAGAAACCAGAAGTAAAATGACCAGATTATCTGTAATAATTAGTCATAGAGGTCTACAGTGCAGAAAAAGGTCCTTCGGTCCATTGAGTCTGAGCTAGTCAGAAACAAACACCTAACCATGCTAATCCCATTTTCCAGCAATTGGCCCATAGCCTTGGCATTGCAAATGCACATCCAAATACTCCATATTATATTGAATATTTGCCAGGGCACCAAGGCAGATTCCCTTTTCAAAATAAAAATTAATGCCATGGGATCTTTTATATCAACTTGAAAGAGTTGACAGGTTCAACGTTCTCTGAAACATGACAATTTCAACGTTGTAGCACTCCCACTGTACGGTACTGGGAGGATCAGCTGTGCTTTCTGTAATCGGATCTCTCTAGAGTGGGAGTTGGACTCAGTCATAGCTTTCCAATAGAGAAGCGAGTGGTACCCACGGAGTCACAGATCGTCTGTCATCAAGAGGCGTCCCCGGGTGATGGTTAGGAAGTCCCATAGATCTAATCATAAATAGACTGGAAAGGCTTACCAGGCATGGTGGCTCAGTGACCTCTACATCGCTGAAGCCAAAAGTGGTAGTCTGGCGCACTGACCTCTACATCGCTGAAGCCAAACGCCAACTCGAGGACACCTCTTCCTACCGCCCCCTTGACCATGACCCCACCCCCCATCACCAAACCATCATCTCCCAGACCATACAGAACCTCATCACCCCAGGAGATCTCCCACCCACAGCTTCCAACCTCATAGTCCAGGAACCCCGCACTGCCCGGTTCTACCCCCTTCCCAAGATCCACAAGCCTGACCACCCTGGCCGACCCATTGTCTCAGCATGCTCCTGCCCCACTGAACTCAAATCTACCTACCTCGACACTGTCCTATCCCACCTAGTCCAGGAACTCCCC
>NC_057718.1:14382336-14392667 GCF_004010195.1 Chiloscyllium plagiosum | reverse complement strand
GCTTCAGGCTCTCTGCCTTTATTCCTGATGAAAGGCTTTTGCCCGAAACGTCGATTTTGCCTGTCCTCGGATGCTGCCTGAACTGCTGTGCTCTTCCAGCACCACTGATCCAGAATCTGGTTTCCAGCATCTGTAGTCATTGTTTTTACCATGGTGGCTCAGTGGCCAGCACTACTACCTCACAGCACCAGGGACCCAGGTTCGATTCTAGTCTCAGGTGACTCTGTGGAGTTTGCACATTCTCTCTGTGTCTGCATGGATTTCCTTCCACAATCCAAAGATGTGCGGGTTAGGTATATTGGCCATGTTAAATTACCCTGCAGTGTTCAGGGATGTGTTGGTTCGATGCATTAGTCAAGGGTAAATGTTGGGGAATGAGTCTCTGAGGGATACTCTTCAGGGTGTTGTTGTGGACTTGTTGGGCCAAATGTCCTGTTTCCACACTGTAAGGACTCTATGATTCAAGAGGCATCTGCTGAGGGATGTAATATTGATATTTTAAGTCAATAACCTTGCATTAGAATGCTGAAAGGTGAAAATTTATATTAGTAATAACTCTGGAACATCCCTACATGTGACTAACTTCAAATTTTAACAAAGTTTTTCTTTTTTCAATCACCCTGGGATCTGACCTGTTCCCTTGCTGTACTGTTCTAAATTCTATTTCCAGATGACAACCTGGCATTGTCATACAGTACCAACTCCAGTTTGTCACAAAGTAGTAATTAGAATGTAATGATCCAAGCCTTGGCTTTCGTCTGCTGAATGGCACTATATTAAAGTCTTTCTTTCTTCAGATTATAACTTCAAGGATCAGGGATAATCGAATAACCCATCCTAGACACTGGAACTGTGCTCTGACATATCATTTTGGAGATTGTTTAATTTGAGAAAAGTTGCTGTGGGATTCTGATAGCCTTAGTGAGTCAGTGGCCTCTGCTGTTCCACAGTTTCCTTTTGTGTTTTGGTTATTTGACAAAGGTACCCAAGCTCGGCTCAGTCAATGGACCAGTGAGAGAGGATGAAGGGGCTGAATGGCCCACTCCTACTCCTGCATTGCTATG
Source organism: Chiloscyllium plagiosum (assembly GCF_004010195.1). NCBI lineage: Eukaryota > Metazoa > Chordata > Chondrichthyes > Orectolobiformes > Hemiscylliidae > Chiloscyllium > Chiloscyllium plagiosum. The sequence continues at coordinate 14,391,603 of NC_057718.1, read as the reverse complement.
TTCAGGTGGAGTTGTCTCTGGTTTTCTACAGACACAGATCTGGAGCCATCCATTTCCCCAGAGTCTCCTTTATAAAGGAATTCAGTCTCCTTCGGAATTGGTAATTGTAGAATTGGCTCACAAATAGTCACATGACCAAGAAATCCAGTGCTTGACGTCGTAACTCTTCATCAGAAGGATGGTAATATCTCACTTTTACAGCAGAGAAACAGGCCATTTGGCCCAAAAGCTAGATTCTGGCACAAACCTCCCCCCCTCCCCCCACCTTACCTCAGCTCACCCTTCCCTTCTTCCCTCACTCATGTACTTATCCAACTTCCCTTCAATATATTTCTGCTTTCATACTCTGACCTTCTGGTCCTCGGGACACAAGACAACCTTCCTGATATAGTTCAGGGATTTCAGCCGAAGCTGACACTCTGGTGCAGGTCCTGAGCGAGTGCGTCACTGCTGCAGGTGCCATCTTTCAGACTGAGACATTGAACAGAGGCCTCCATTCTCCCTGTCAGGTTGTTTCCATAGCAACATGTGAGGAACAGCACAGGAAGGCCACTGCACCCCTTCGCTCCACTGGAGCTTTGACCAACATTTATTCTTGTTCCAACAGGACTGAAATAGATGATCTGATCATCAACACATTTGCTGTCTGTGGGAGTACCCAGTAAACAACAGGCGACATGGTCACTCAGTGGTTAGCACTGTTGCCTCACAGCACCAGGGATCCAGGTTCGATTCCAGCCTCGGGTGACTGTCTGTGTGGAGTTTGCACATTCTCCCCGTATCTGCTTGGAGTATCCTCCGGGTGCTCCAGTTTCCTCCCACAGTCCAAAGATGTGCAGGTCAGCTGAATTGGCCGTGCTAACTCGCCCATTAGCCAGAGGGAAATGGGTCAGGGTGGGTTATTCTTCGGAGGGTTAGTGTGAACTTCTTGGGCCGAAGGGCCTGTTTCCACATTGTAGGGAATCTAAAAAAAAAATCGGTAGCCATGTTCACATCTAACAACTGTGGACAGTGGGGTGGACACTTGCCTCATCAGCCTGGACCAGGAGAAAGCCTTCGACAGGAGATTGCACACGTACATGAGAGACATTCTGTCCAAAATGGGCTTTGGGGAGAGAATCTGCAATCGGATCCGACTGCTTTACACTAACGTCGTTAGCATAGTCTCAATCAACAGGTGAGAATCAGACAGCTTCCCAGTCAGATCTGCAGTCAGGCAGGGCTGCCCTCTCTCTCCTGCCTTGTTTGTGTGCTGTATAGAGCCATTTGCCAGGTCCATCAGGAAGGATGTGACCCTGAGAGGGGTGACTATTCTTGGCAGCAGGGGCCTATAGGTTAAGGCCTCCCTGTACATGGATGATGTTGCCGTTTTCTGCCCAAATCCACTGTCAGTGCACAGACTCGTGCATCTGTGACCAGTTTGAATGGGCCTCGGGAGCGGAGGTAAGAGCAAAGCAATGCCCTTTGGAATCTGGGCCGACCAATCCTTTATCCCCTTCACCAACAGGATAGGCCACCTGAAGGTGCTGGAGGGGCTGGAGCGTGCACCAAGTCTTGGGAGGAGCGTGTCACCAAAGTGAGGCAGAAACTGTGCAGATGGGAGCACTGGTCGCTCAACTTTGCAGGTAAAAGCCTGGTCATCAGTTGTGAAGTACTCTCAGTGTTGTTGTACGTGGCACAGGTCTGGCCCATTCCCCACACCCGGGCCATCCCTTACTTCATTTGAAGGTTGAAGGTGGACCGTGTCTGAAGTGACATCTCATATAAGGATCTGGACAAAGGGGGAGGGAACACACCCGACGCTACCCTCACCCTGATGGACACCTTCATGTGTGGCTGCATCAGGCTGTGCATGGATCCCCAGTACACAAACACTAAGTGTCACTACGTACTGAGGTTCTACCTATCCCCAGTGTTGCAAAGGATGGGCCTGGCCTCATTGCTGCGGAACGCTCAGAGTAGTTGGACCGTTCCATATCAGCTGTCCTTCGTGGAGAAATTTGTGAAGGAAAACACCTTCGAATAAAAGTTCATCAGGAAATGGTCAGCATGTAGCATCCTTCAGACCCTTCAGGAGAAGAAGAGGGCTGATCCTATCAAGCGGTTCCCTGAGCAAACTGTCAAAGTCATATGGCAGAATGTCTCATCGCCAGAACTTTCCAACAAGCACCAAGACATGGCTTGGCTGGTGGTGAGAAGGGCTCTGCCTGTGAGATCATTTATGCACGCCCGGACTCTCTGCCCCACTGCACGCTGTCCTCGAAGCGGCTGCGGTGGGGGACGAGACTGTCACACACCTCCTTCTGGAATGTGCCTACGCGAAGGAAGACTGGAGAGGAATGCAGTGGTGTTTGTCGAGGTTCGTCCCGAGCAGCTCCGTGACGCGGGACTCCGTGCTCTACGGCCTGTTCCCCGGGACGCATACCGCCTGGAGGACCATCAACTTGGTAAAAGACGCTCTTTGGTCTGCCCAAAACCTGTTGATTTTCCAGCTGAAGGAATTGACGCCGACTGAGTGTTGGAGACTGGCACATTCCAAGCTCCAGGACTACATGCTGAGGGACACACCAGAGCTTGGGGCAGCCGCTGCCAAGGCTGTAAGGTTCTTCTGTTCAAAACATAACTGGGGTCCATTCAGTAATTGAGCCCTGCTGATGCCTCAGCTAAATGCCAAGAGGTTAATTGCAAATATAGAGAATGGTGAAGACCATAAGACCATAAGACATAGAAGTGGAAGTAAGGCCATTCGGCCCATCGAGTCCACTCCGCCATTCAATCATGGCTGATGTGCATTTCAGCTCCACTTACCAGCGTTCTCCCCGTAGCCCTTAATTCCTCTAGACAACAAGAATCTATCAATCTCGGCCTTGAAGACATTTAGCGTCCCGGCTTCCACTGCACTCCGTGGCAATGAATTCCACAGGCCCACCACTCTCTGGCTGAAGAAATGTCTCCGCATATCTGTTCTGAAATGACCCCCTCTAATTCTAAGGCTGTGTCCACGGGTCCTAGTCTCCTCGTCTAACGGAAACAATTTCCTAGCATCCACCTTTTCCAAGCCATGTATTATTTTGTACGTCTCTATTAAGTCTCCCCTTAATCTTCTAAACTCCAACGAATACAATCCCAGTATCCTCAGCCGTTCCTCATATGTTAGACCTGTCATTCCAGGGATCATCTGTGTGAATCTCCGCTGGACACGTTCCAGTGCCAGTATGTCCTTCCTGAGGTGTGGGGACCAAAACTGGACACAGTACTCCAAATGGGGCCTAACCAGAGCTTTATAAAGTCTCAGTAGTACATCTCTGCTTTTATATTCCAACCCCCTTGAGATAAGAAAACATCAAAGCTTAATTTGTTCTCTGTAAGTAAAGACAGTATAGATCTGAACGGCTTCATTAACTGTACATGTACATAAAGGTTTATTTTTATGAAGTATATTTTTGCAATAAATAACTAACAGTGGTACTGTTGATAGCCGTGCAACTCAAAGGTGCTTCATTGACTGTAAAGAATCTTGAGGGTTCTGAAAGGTCATCTCGGTAATGGTGACCATGACAACCCTCATCAATTGTAAAGGTCCATCTGGTTCTTGTCAGGGAGGAAATGTGCTGTCCTTACCTGGTCTGGCCTACATGTGACTCCAGACCCACAGCAAACTGCCCAGCCACTCAGTTTAAGGATAATTAGGGATGGGCCACAATTTCTGATCCAGCCAATGATGCCAACATTCTCAGAAGGAATAAAGAATAAGAAAAGAGCAGATTCCATTTGTTACCAAGCCCGAGGAAGCCTGGTTGATTGTCATTATATTAGTCCTTGTAATTCAATTCAAAGTAATAGGACTGGGGCACTCTTCAGATTAACAAGACTGTGAACACTTACAGTCATGAGAGTCATAGAGACGTACAGCGTGGAAACAGACCCTTTGGTCCAACTTGTCCACACTGATCAGATATCCTAAATTAATCTAGTCCCATTTGCAGCACTTGGCCCATATCCCTCTAAACTCTTCCTATTCACAATACCACCCAAGTGCCTTTCAAATGCTGTAATTGTACCAGCCTCCACCACATCCTCTGGCAGCTCATTCCATACACGCACCACCCTCTGCATTAAAAGGTTGCCCCTAGGTCCCTTTTAAATCTTTCCCCTCCCACCCTAAACCAATGCCCTCTAGTTCTGTACTCCCTGACCCCAGAGAAAAGACTTTGTCTATTTACCCTAAGCATGCGCCTCATGATTTTATAAACCTCTATAATTTCACCCCTCAGCCTCCGATGCTCCAGGGAAAACAGCCCCAGCCTATTCAGCCTCGAGCTCAAATCCTCCAACCCTGGCAACATCCTTGTAAATCTTTTCTAACCCCTTTCAAGTTTCACCATATCCTTCCTGTGGGAGGGAGGGCAGAATTGCACGTTGAACATTTTGGTGTTGATCTGAATTTAGTCTATAGTCAAGCATTTTGTTACAAGAGCATTTAGTTTCATACAAGGGAGAGTGACTGAACAACTAGTGTAATATTAATGACAGTATTTTTAAAGTTCCAGCAGAAGATTGCCAGGAATATTCCTGTCTGTGTGTTTGTAAAGGCAAGCCATTGGCAGAATGTTGTAGACTGTTTCAGCTTGTTATGTAGCTGTGAATGGAGTGGGGCTGGGCGACAGGGAGGTTGGGGGGTTAATCTTGAAGCTTAATCCTGAAGCTCCTTTAGTTGGAATCACCATGGATCCAAGTGGAGAAGCAAGATGGGGAAAAAAATCTAAATTGATGCAAATATTTGGGTTCCAGCTTTACCCAATCAGAAGTGGCAAGGGAGCCTGGTTAAAGGAGAAAACATACAGATTGGAATAAGGTCAAGTGATGAACAAAGTGTCAAGTGTTCTTGATTTTAAATGGGCACTGGGACACATAAACCTAATTATTGATCCTACGGGAATGTATGTGATGCAAATTGCTGAGTACATTAAATCAATGCTGTCACGTGGAGTGAGCAAAGCTGGGAGATTCCAACACAAGAGAGTGTGAACATGGGCCTGGATCAGTGCAGGGGATTCTATTTTCACACAAACAACAACGGGACAATGTCCAGATAATCATGATGCTGAGTGTGAGATTTATATTGGCCACAACACTGGGGGTTAACTCCCACGCTGGTCATTAAATTGGCACTGTGGAATCTTTCACAGCTACCCAGGCAGGCAGATGAGGCTCCCTTCAGTTTCCCATCAGGAATAAAGGCACCGAGGACAGCATAGACTGAGTCTCTGTGCTGAGTGGGACTTTAAACTAAGTGAGCCACCGCTGAGCACCCCGGCTGTTTCAAAGACGTGGGCATTCAGGTGGCTGGCTAGCGCAGGAGCCCACTTCTTCAATGTTAAATAGGGCTGACCATAAGAAACAACAGCAGGATTTCCATTGTAAAGCCCTGAAGACTGGTTTGCTGTTCAATATCGAATTCATAGAATCCCTACAGCGTGCAAACAGGCCCTTCGGCCCAACAAGTCCACAATGGCCCTCTGAAGAGTAGCCCACGCAGACTTATTCACCTACCCTATTACTCTACATTCACCCCTGACTAATGCACCTAACCTACACATCCCTGAACACTACGGGCAATTTAGCATGGCCAATTCACCGAACCTGCACATCTTTGAACTGTGGGAGGAAACTGGAGCACCTGGAGGAAACCCACACAGACATGGGGAGAATGTGCAAACTCCATTCAGAGGGTGGAATCGAACCCAGGTCCCTTGCACTCTGAGGCAGTAGTGCTAACCACTGACCCACCGTGCCATCCACCTCTGGTCTCAAAACCCACATTCCCGCTGCTCATCATATCCACTGTAAGACCAAACATCTGTCCATTCCTGCTTTAAATATCTTCAATGACGGTGACTCCGTTCCCTGCTGCAGTACAGAATTCCAAAGATTCATAACCATTTGAGGTCAAAAAAACTCCCCTCACTTCTGTCCCTAATAAACTCTGCTCCTGAAACTGTGACTCCCATTGAAGGAATTTAATGTAAAGATGAAAAAATAAACAAAGAACTGCAGATGCTAGAAATGAGAAATTTCTGTAAAACCTCAGCAGATCTGGCAGCATCTGTGGAGAGAAATCAGAGTTAACGTTTGGGGCAGGTGACCCTTCTCCAGAACTCCTTGTGCAATTGCAAACACAGAAACTCTGCTCCTGAAACTGTGACTCCCATTGAAGGAATTTAATGTAAAGATGAAAAAATAAACAAAGAACTGCAGATGCTAGAAATAAGAAATTTCTGTAAAACCTCAGCAGATCTGGCAGCATCTGTGGAGAGAAATCAGAGTTAACGTTTTGGGTCAGGTGACCCTTCTCCAGAACTCCTTGTGCAATTGCAAACACAGTCTGTACATCAACCATTCAGAGGCCAGGTAAAAACTGGAAGAACTGTGGATGCTGTAAATCAGAAATAAAAACAGAAGTTGCTGGAAAAGCTCAGCAGGTCTGGCAGCATCTTTTGGGAGAAATCAGGAGATAATGTTTCAGGTCCAGTGACCCTTCCTCAGAACTGGTGGCAGTGATGGTGCTGGTTGGGTGTGGTGCATGGTGAGGGGATAAACAGGCTGTGATGTGAAGATCTCCCCAGTTGATTTGCTGTCAACAACTGACCTTCCAGATGGGCAGCAACCTTTGTGCAAGCTCACTGGCAGAACTGGGAAGCTTTGAATTGCCGGCATCAAGGAGAGATAAGGAATCACTATTAACGGGAGACTGCAGTCAGAGTGAAGTCATCATCACCCTGCATCATTAATCATTGTTTGTGAAAGAATCACTTACTGGTACTTCAGTCACATCATTGAATGGACTCGATTTCTAAAGGAGCCTGGAGGATAGTTAGAGGGAATTATTTCTTAAGGTTATTCCTTTCAGATGCAGTTAAAGGACATGCAGACTTGTGTGAGCTGTGCTTATTCTCAAATGGAGCCTGAGTTGATGCGAGGAAGGGCATTCATTGTTAAACTGCCTAACTTTACAGTTCTCAGGCCACAGGAAAATCTCCACTCCAATCCCATTCCCCAAGGTCTTGTTATTTTACTCAGACCGGTCTACTTTATTTCCACACAGAGCTCCCTTGAAAAATATAGATAAGCACATACAAATGTAAACAAATCTATACACACAGTCATAAAGCTACACACTGATGCACAAACATACCCACAATGAGCCATACAATGACACACTCAGACACATATACTGTATAAAGCCATACACTGTCAAACACTGACATACATACACAACTATACATTGATATACATACAAAGTGACACACACAGATATATGTCCATCCATTTACACAACCACACAAATGTACACACAGATTTGCTCACAGACGCAGAATCATGGACACGATAAATTATCATGCAACTCAGTCACTAGGTGAGTTGAAAATTCATAAGGAGGTCACACTGTAGAGACTGTTTACAACTTGAAGGCGCTAGGAGATGCATCCAAAGATACCGTGGAACGTGAAAATGGAAATTGTAGAGATAGTGACAATACTTCTTCAGTCTTCCTTAGGCTTGGGGTGGTGCCAGAGCTAAACAGAATTAACATCATGCCCTTGTTCAAAAAAGGATGTAAGGATGAGATATTATGGACCAGGTTAACTTTGGTGGTCGTGAAACTTGTAGAAATAATAATTTGGGGCAAAATGAGTAGTCACATGCATAAATGCAGATTAAGCTTGGATTGATTAAATTAAAATGATGTTTCACTAACTTTCTGGAGTTTTTGGATGAGGTGACAGAGAGGACACATCACGGTGTCACAGAATCTCAAAATGGTTATAGTGCAGAAGGAGGCCATTTGGCCCATTGGGTCTGCACCAGCTCTCTGAAGGAGCATCTCCTCATTACCCTGCACATTGCTCCTTTTCAAATAACCACATCTCAAACATTAAGATGATATAAAATTCAGAAGCATTTTAAACGGAGGACAGTGCAGAACTTCAAAAGGACATTGATAGGTTGGAGTGGGTGGACAGATGGCAGATGAAGTTCCATGTGGAGAAATGTGAGTGATACATTTTGGTAGGAAGAACATGGACAGACAATACAAAATATGGGACACAACCCTAAAGGGGGTGATGATAGCTGGCAAGACAGAGGGAGAGAATGGTGAGTAAAGCATATAGCTTTAATAATAGGGGCACGGCACAGGAGCAACAATGTGATATTAAACCTACAGGAGGCACAAGTTTAGCCTCAGCTGGACTCATCATTTCTGGCCACTATATTTCAGGAAGGATGTGAATGCTTCAGAGAGAGTGGATAAGAGGTATACAAGAATGTTCCAGGAATGAGGAATATTAGGAATGAGGATAGATTGGAGAAGAGAAGGTTGAGAGATTTGATTGAAATATTTAATATTAAGAGAGTTCTACACAGAGTAAGTTAGGAGAAAAACAATCCTGATCATGTAAAATTTGAGAACAGATTTAAAATAATTAGTAAAAGAAACAGAAACTACATGAGGAAGAACTTTCTCAGGCAGTAAGTGGTAAGGGAGGGGAATGCATTGTCTGCCAGTATGGTGGAGACAGGTTCCAACAAGGGTTTCAAAAGGGAATTGGATTGTGATCTGAAAAGGAAACATTTTCATTGCTATGGAGAGACAGCAGGAGAATGGTACCAGGTGAGACACCATGATTCAAATATCAGGAGCTGACAGTATGGCCTGAACTACACACAAACATAACAGTCAGAATGGACTGAACTACACACAAACATAACAGTCAGAATGGACTGAACTGCACACAAATATAACAGACAGAATGGACTGAACTACACACAAACATAACAGTCAGAATGGACTGAACTACACACAAACATAACAGTCAGAATGGACTGAACTACACACAAACATAACAGTCAGAATGGACTGAACTACACACAAACATAACAGTCAGAATGGACTGAACTACACACAAACATAACAGTCAGAATGGACTGAACTACACACAAACATAACAGTCAGAATGGACTGAACTACACACAAACATAACAGTCAGAATGGACTGAACTACACACAAACATAACAGTCAGAATGGACTGAACTACACACAAACATAACAGTCAGAATGGACTGAACTACACACAAACATAACAGTCAGAATGGACTGAACTACACACAAACATAACAGTCAGAATGGACTGAACTACACACAAACATAACAGTCAGAATGGACTGAACTACACACAAACATAACAGTCAGAATGGACTGAACT
>NC_057718.1:14376250-14381686 GCF_004010195.1 Chiloscyllium plagiosum | reverse complement strand
CAGAATGGACTGAACTGCACACAAACATAACAGACGGTATGGACTGAACTGCACACAAACATAACAGTCAGAATGGACTGAACTGCACACAAACATAACAGTCAGAATGGACTGAACTGCACACAAACATAACAGTCAGAATGGACTGAACTGCACACAAACATAACAGTCAGAATGGACTGAACTGCACACAAACATAACAGTCAGAATGGACTGAACTGCACACAAACATAACAGTCAGAATGGACTGAACTGCACACAAACATAACAGTCAGAATGGACTGAACTGCACACAAACATAACAGACGGTATGGACTGAACTGCACACAAACATAACAGACGGTATGGACTGAACTGCACACAAACATAACAGACGGTATGGACTGAACTGCACACAAACATAACAGACGGTATGGACTGAACTGCACACAAACATAACAGACGGTATGGACTGAACTGCACACAAACATAACAGTCAGAATGGACTGAACTGCACACAAACATAACAGACAATATGGATTGAACTACACACATACATAACAGTCAGAATGGACAGAACTACACACAAACATAACAGACAGAATGGACTGAACTACACACAAACATAACAGTCAGAATGGACTGAACTACACACAAACATAACAGACAGTATGGACTGAACTGCACACAAACATAACAGTCAGAATGGACTGAACACACAAACATAACAGTCAGAATGGACTGAACTACACACAAACAACAGTCAGAATGGACTGAACTACACATAAACATAACAGTCAGAATGGACTGAACTACACACAAACATAACAGTCAGAATGGACAGAACTGCACACAGAATGGACTGAACTACACACAAACATAACAGTCAGAATGGACAGAACTGCACACAAACATAACAGTCAGAATGGACTGAACTACACACAAACATAACAGTCAGAATGGACTGAACTACAAACATAACAGTCAGAATGGACAGAACTGCACACAAACATAACAGACAGTATGGATTGAACTACACACAAACATAACAGTCAGAATGGACAGAACTACACACAAACATAACAGTCAGAATGGACAGAACTACACACAAACATAACAGACAGTATGGATTGAACTACACACAAACATAACAGTCAGAATGGACAGAACTACACACAAACATAACAGACAGTATGGATTGAACTACACAGAAACATAACAGTCAGAATGGACAGAACTACACACAAACCTAACAGTCAGAATGGACTGAACTACACACAAACATAACAGTCAGAATGGACAGAACTACACACAAACATAACAGACAGTATGGATTGAACTACACCCAAACCTAACAGTCAGAATGGACAGAACTACACACAAACATAACAGACAGAATGGACAGAACTGTACACAAACATAAGTCAGAATGGACAACTACACACAAACATACAGACACACACTGACACAGACACAGTCCTACATATATGCAGACACTTCTCATGTGCAAAGACACACAGACACAGGGAAACCTCCCAGTTAGACACACTCATGTTCACAGTCAGTGATGTAAAGAGACAGCTTACTTGTACGGAATATGCTTGGTGCCATTGACGAGAGCCAGGATGACATTCCCCAGTGCAGACAGGGACAGACAGAGGCCTGAGCCCCCCTCGCGACTTTTGCTCAGCACTTTTACACAACTGCCCAAGTCAATGAGGTGTAAGCGGCTGCGACCTCCTGACACTGTCAACAGAAGAGGATAAAAGAGCTCAGATCAGTCAATGGCCATTAAAACCCACCTGAAAGAGCGGCTCCTGTTTAAGCCCCTTGAATGCTGATCAGACATTTCAGCATAGCTTCACCCTGTTACCAGCCTGTAGTTGTTTAGAGCAGAGTGCAGTTAATCCATCCTGAAATATACAGCCTTTTCTTTCTACAGCTCTTCCTAAACAAGCTAGTGCTGTTTGTAGAGAGCTGCCTTCAAAATCTCAGTGATTGCCAACTACAATCTCTCTCAGGCCCACCTTGCACAACTGCACCGGCCCTTGGAGTGGCTCTGGCAATGTTAATAACCTGAAGGACAAGTCTCCCATCCACTGTCTGAATGATTGTTCCAACTGGAAACAGGGGGATTTGGCATAAACATAACAAAGAACTAATCAGCAGCATCACAGTGCGAGCTCACTGATTTTACATCATGATTTGGAGATGCCGGAGTTGGACTGCGGTGTACAAAGTTGCTCCTTCATCAGGTGGTTGTCGGCGCTCCGAAAGCTAGTGCTTCCAGATAAACCTGTTGGACTGTAACCTGGTGTTGTGTGATTTTTAACTTTTAAATCAGTAAGAGTGCAAAGGTTAGCCTCAGTGGCACTGGCTACAGACAGATAAATCGGCTCGACGTTGTCTAGTCAGCTTTAAAATGGAGAGGGACGGCAACTGACAGAAAGCTGTGAATGTTGGACAAAGGAATCTAGGAGGAGGAGTAGGCCATTCAGCCCCTCGAGCGTATACTGCCATTCAATGAGATCATGGCTGATCTGTGGCCTAACACCTCACTTGACTCAGCCAGCTTCGTACACCAGGCTGTTCAGGATTGGTGCTTCGCAGATTAGATTAGATTCCCTACAGTATGGAAACAGGCCCTTCGGCCCAACCAGTCCACACCGATCCTCCAAAGAGTAACCCACCCAGATCCATTTCCCTCTGACTAATGCTCCTAACACTATGGGCAATTTAGCATGGCCAATTCACCTGATCTGCACATCTTTGGTGCGTGGGAGGAAGCTGGAGCACCCGGAGGAAACCCACGCAGACACGGGGAGAATGTGCAAACTCCACACAGACAGTTGCTCGAGGTGGGTATTGAACCTGGGTCCCTGGCGCTGTGAGGCAGCAGTGCTAACCACTGTGCCACCACGCCATCGAAAGTCACCCTCTGGCCAAATTCCTCAAGGGGCAAGCTCCTCAAGGATCATCAGCTGGAAACAAGCATGTTCCCGACTCCCTTCCCCTCATGCTGTAAATTTCAGGGCAGTCCTGTGAGCACTGGGACACTGAACGGCCATTGGGCAGTGCCACCTTCAGCAGGCATCCAAGCACCCCCCCAAACAACTGACAATCCCAGCCACAGAGGCCAGCTTTCAGGGCCCAGGTAAAGGCTGGGAGCACGGGTGGGGAACTGCATCAGGGTGCAGTGCCAACACCTCGCTGGAACTAATCAAGGGCCATTGCCTTCAGGAGGGGCATGGGACGGGATGAGAAAGGAGCTTACTTCCCCCCTTGCCACTCTTCTCCATGCGGTACTGGTAGATGTGCAAAGTGAACAGCATGTGGGAGTTCCTCTGGTCCTCCTCATCACACTCGGGCCGGCTGCTCCGTCGTGCAGCGATAGCAGCGTCCAAGAAGAAGGCAGCTTTGTCCGCCGTTGGCGCACGGAGCTCGCTCTGGTTCTGAAGCTGCCGAGAGATAAAATGAACACAGACCAACACACAATGGCAGAATGGAAACCAGCTTCAAACCGCGGCTAACAAAAACATTTACAGATGACATTTCCCATGGTCAGGGCTCTCGGTGACTTGGTGGTGCCCACCAAACACAATTTGACTCTCGGCCAATAGAATATGTCATTAGGATGGGTGACTAAACTCTAGGTATACGAGTCAGGTTTTAAGGAGCATCTTACAAGGTGCCATGAGCTTTAAGGAGGAAATTCCAGAGTAACAAAACGGCCCCTGTGCTCTACACAGATGGGAATGATCCTCCAGAAAATGGCTCGAGTCACTGTTCCACCATGAAAGTCCGGCCCAGGTGGAAGTTGAAAAGCATCAATGCGTTCATTGGGTAGACTATGGAAGGGGCGGGGGAGTAGGATGGGTTGATAAAGTTGTGAAGAAGGATGAGAGGAAATGTCTGTGGACCGTAAGTATCAACATGGCTACAGGGGCTGTTCATGCTGGAAATGTTATGCAGTTGAACTTGTCCTCTCTTGCAGTGTGAATAAAGCATTATCATCAACCAATTCAAAGATTGAGCCTTAGTGGGACATCCAGGTGTGTGGGTAGCAATTGAGGCCTTGTCTGTAAGACTCATTTCAGACATTGTGACAACACAAGGCCCCCACTTAAAGAACAGGCACTTGAAAGGCCACCCATGTCTCCAATATTAGAAGGGGAAAAGAGTTTTATAGAACAGACAGGCTACATAAATAAAGACTTGGGGCCTCTGAACAAGGTTAGGGATGGCTCCAACAACCAAGTTCATATAATTTATCCTCATAAAAAAGCATATTACCTGCATGCCGCAGATGGGGTCCTCACAGAGATAGACTCCAGGGGACTGGCCGTCCTGCAAACTGCCCGTTGCTACCTCAGACAGTAGATCCTTCAGGTTTTCCTCCTTCCCCCAGACTTCCACGGCAGAGACTCTGACTGAGAACCGTGCCCCTGTCTTCTCTTTCCTCTCGTTAATTAGTTTGAAGAGCCAGGAGATGGCACAAGGGATGATACCAAGATTCTGCATGGAATCATCCTTTCCAATCATGGTGTATGACTTTCCTGTCACATCAGATAAAACCTTTTGAGTTCAACTTACAGCGTGGAACACAGCAACAGTTTCTGAATCAGATTTAAACTCTGTACAGATCACATCCCGACATAGTGGCTTAAAGAAGAAAGAAGAGAGATTTTCCCTCATCCCTCAGCTTTGCCTTTCAAATCACTCTTACAAAAAAAAGTCCTATTGGATTCAAAACATTAATTCTGTTTCTCTTCCTACAGTTGTTGCCAGACCTGCTCGGACTCTCCGGTACTCTCTGTGTTTATTTCAGATCTCCAGCATCCGCAGAATTATTGTTTACATTTTAAATGGCTGACGTGTGCCATGTGGTTCTTGTTGACAGAATTTCAAGCACTTGGTGTAGAAGGTCCATGATTTCCACTTTCAGAGTTTAACCATCACCACATTTTGATTCTTTAATATCCAGCTAACATTTCAAAATGTGGTAAATGGTACTCAGGCTCCTGACAGGTCAGAGAGAATGGGGAATATCCTTCAACATTGGGATGACTTCTCCAGAGTAACCTTCACAAACTTTGGAATTTTGTAAACCAGTAACAGCCTCTGAAACCAATTTCAATGACTTTTTCCATTTCTTTTTCTTTGTACTTTTTCATCTGATATGGGCATTGCTGTCATGCTGCATATCCACAACTGAGTCGTTTACTGGGGCATTTCAGAAGCAATTAAGAGTCAACCATGTTGCTGTGGGTCTGGAGTCACAAGTAGGACAGATTGTATAAAGACAGCAGTGAACCAGATGGGAGGAATGGGGTGGGTGTGGGTGTGGGAGTGGGGTTGAAATGGGGTGAAGTGATTAGGGTCAGGATGATGTGGGTATGGGGTTGGAGTGGGGGTGAGGTAGGGGTGGAGCCGAGTGGGATGAGGGTGTGTGTTGGG
>NC_057718.1:14371591-14376081 GCF_004010195.1 Chiloscyllium plagiosum | reverse complement strand
TGGTGGGAGTTGGGGGTGAGGTAGAAGTGCGGTGGGATGGGGATGTGGGTTGGGGTAAGGTGGGATGGGGGTGTGGTGGGGTAGGGTGGGAGTTAGTGGTGAGATAGGACTGGGGGGCTGGGATGCGGATGTGGGTTGGGTTAGGGAGGGGATGTGGTGGGAGTTGGGGGTGAGGTAGGAGTGGAGTGGGATGAGGTTGTGGGTTGGGGTGGGATGGCGGTGTGGTGGGAGTTGGGGGTGAGGTAGGACTGGTGGGAGCAATACCACCTCCAGGCTTATACATGCCCAAGATCGTGTACCGGAATCGCATCCTGTACTCACCCAGTTTGGTGTGTCCGAAACAGAACACACAGCCATCGGCACCGTTCACCACCGATTGGATAACTTCTGCTACGGTTCCTGCACATACCTCAGCCTTTTGTGAAAGAAAAAGTGCTGGCGTTACATCAAATGTGTAGCAACGACACAGGCCATTCAGCACACTGGTCTATACTGGTGTTTGTACCCTTCTTAATTCTCAAGAATCCCTTAAAATCTATGCTCATTTTAACAACAGCTCCAGATCAAATATGAACAGCAAAGTGAACACATGGGAACCCAAGTGTGTGGTGCTGAATACTTCGAGTTGATGAGGCATCCAAGGTGACTGAAGGAAGTGAGAGTGGAGATTGTTCCACAATGTTCCAACCTTCCTCAGACCCAGGGGTAGTGCCAGCAGACCGGAGAATTGGCAACGGCACCAACTTGTTGAAAAAGGGAATGTTCAGGTAATTCAAGCAACTCGAGGCGAATCGGTTTAACTCTGGTGGTGTAAATACTTCGAGAAGCAAGAAATAGTCACACGCACAAAACAGGGATTAATTAAGGAGAGCTAGCAAGCATTTCCTTCGGGAAATTCATACTTTAAGAAATTTTCTGCTGAAGTAACCGCAAAGGTTGACGAGGGCAAGAATGTGACGTACATGACGCAACGGACTTGTGAGAAAGTTTACAGCTCACAGAATAAAAGGGACAGTGGTAACATGAATATAAAACTGGTGGACTGGTAGGAAAGAGAGAGTAATGGTTAATGGATGTTTTTGGAAGGTGTGGACTGGAGCTCCCCTGGGATGGGGTTTGGGAATCTTTTTCTTCCCGATATATTTTAACCATCTAAATTTTGGGATAAACAGCACAACCTCAAAGCTTGCTCCTGACACAAAAGTTAGAAACATTGTGAACTGTGAGGGCAATGTAGAACTTTGAAAGGGCATTGACAAGCTGGTGGAGTTGGTGGACAATCAGAGGGTGAGGTTCAGTACAGAGAAATGTGAAGTAATTGATTTTGGAAGAACATAAAGAGACAGTACAAAATAAAGGGTACAATTCTAAAAGGGGTGCAGGAGTAGGGAGAGCAGGATGAATGTGTGCATAAGTCACAGTCTCAGCTGTGCCCAGTTCTGGGCACTGTATTTTAGGAAGGATGTGAAGGCATTGGAGAAACTGCAGAAAAGATTCACGAGAATAATTCCAGGGAAGAGAAACTTCAAGATAGGTTGGAGAATCATGGAAGTCGATAAAATGTGGAGTTGGAAAAAGCACAGTTGGTCAAGCAGCATCAGAAGAGCAGGAGAGACAACGTATCAGGCAAGATGAAGGACCTTGCCTGAAGTGTTGACTCTTCTGTTCCTCTGATGCTGCTTGACCTGCTGTGCTTTTTCCAGCTCCACATTTTATCAAATCTGACTTTATAGCATCTGCAGTCCTTCCTATCTCCAAGTTGGAGAATCATAGAATCCCTACAGTGCAGATAGAGGCCATTCAGTCTGTGCTGACCCTCCAAAAAGCATCCCGCCCAGACCCATTATCTCCATAACCCCACAGTTACCATGACTAATCCACCTAACCTGCACATCTTTGGACTGTGGGAGGAAACCCACGGAGAATGTGCCAACTCCACATGGAGAGTCACCCAAGACTGGAATTGAACCCAGGTTCCTGGCACTGGGAGGCAGCAGTGCTAACCACTGAGCCACCTGAGAAGGAGAGTCAGTCTCTTGGAGAAGGGAAGGTTGAGAGGTGATTTGGACAGAGTGGATAAGGAGAAACTGTTCACACTTGTAAAAGGATCGAGAGTGAGATAGTGTCAATTTAAAATCGTTGGCAAAAAAAAGGATGAATTGCATGAGAGGAACAGAGTCACAGCAAGTGGCTAAGGTCTAGAATGCACTGATGGAGAGTGTGGTGGAGGCAAGCTGAGATCATCTGAGCCATTCAAAAGCGAATTAAATTTTTATCGAAGAGGAATCATGTGCAAGGTCACAGAGTGAATGCAGAGTGGGATGGCACAAAGTGAAACATTCATTTACAGATGGGCCAAATGGCCTCCTTCTCACAATTCTGCAATCCCTAACGTCTAAAATCAGAGATCAGTGGGTATTTGTTTGTCAGGAATCAGTTGTTGAGAGTCTTCAACAGTGAAACATCAATAGATTTTCCAACAGTGAAGAAGATGAGAAAGGTGGGACAGTGGAGTTGACCCAGAGGTGGAGCAGCTTGATACAAGTGTGTAATTCACTCCTGCTCCTATTGTTCTTGGGCTTGCTTTGGAGCTGAGACCAATAGATGGAGTTAAGATACAGATTAGGCACGATCTGATTGAAGTGTCATACAGTCATCGAGTTGTACAGCAATGGAACAGACCATTCGGTCCAACTGGTCTCTGCCGACCAGATATCCTAAATTAATCTAGTCCCATTTGCCAGCATTTGGTCCATAGCCCTCTAAACTTCCTATTCATGTATCAATCCAGATGTCTTTTAAATGTAACTGCACCTGCTTCCACCACTATCTCTGACAGCTCATTCCACACATGCATTACCCCTTTTATATCTTTTCCCTCTCACCTTAAACCTGTGCCTTCTAGTTTTGGACTCCCCCACACTGGGAAGAAGACGTTGGCTATTCACCTTATCTATGCCCCTCATAGTTTTATAAACCTCTATCAGGTCACCCCTCAGTCTCTGACGCTCCAGGGAAAACAGCCCTCGCCTATTCAGCCTCTGCCTATAGCTCAAATCCTCCAACCCTGGCAATATACTTTGTAAATCTTTTCTGAACCCTTTCAAGTTTCACAACATCTTTCTGAAAGCAGGGAGACCAGACTTGAAAGTAGTATTCTAGAAGTGGCCTAACCAGTGTCCTGTACAGCTGCAACATTACCTCCCAACTCCTGTACTCAATGCGCTGACCAATGAAGGTAAGCATAGCAAACGCCTTCTTCACCACCCTGCCTATCTGCAACTCCACTTTTAAGGAACTACGAACCTGCACTACTTGGTCCATTTGTTTGGCAACACTCTCCAGGACTCTTAACTGTGTAACTCCTGCCCTGATTTGCCTTCCCAAAATGCAACACCTGACATTTATCTAAATTAAACTCCATCTTCCCTCCTTGGCCCACTGCACCATCTGACCAAAGCCAAGAGTCAGGAGGAAGCCGCTAAATGGTTTACTCTCTCTCTCTCTCTCTCTCTCTCTCTCAAATGAAACAGACAAAAGAAATGTCTTTCTTGATGAAGGGCTTATGACCGAAACGTCGATTCTCCTGCTCCTCGGATGCTGCCTGACCTGCTGTGTTTTTCCAGCAACACACTCTCAACTCTGATCTCCAGCATCTGCAGTTCTCAATTTCTCCTAAATGAAAGCTCCAGCCAAGTTTCAAAGACCTTGGTGTGTGGTGCATCAAACGTTCAACAATCTAAGACTTCAAAAGATACAGTTCATTGTCCTGTACAGGGAGTGGGCTGGAGAGACCGCCATAGTATTTACACACTAAAACGTTACAGAAGATGGTGGCTACTTTGCGACTGACCTGCGATGAATCTTGTGGGAAGACAGCGTCAAAAGCAAACATCTTTGGTGGCACCAGGCCCCCCCTCTTCTGTGAGGAATTCTGCAGCCCATTTACCGGTGGGTCGTACAGTGTGATCTGCTTCTTGCGGGGGTCCACTTTGAAGAAGCAGCTGGATTCTGACATGTCCCCAACCGATGCCGAGCAGATCCGTAGCATAACCTTCACCTATCAGGACGAAAATCAGTGGAGAATAACAAAACAAAAACAATCCCGTTAACCTTTGAAGCAAATTAAGAAAGTCTTTCTCCTCCTCATTTCGAATACGTTTCAATAAAAGATCATATTCACTTTGTGGAGACAATCAACCAATTTCCCACCAAATTTACCACATGGGATTGTATGCATTGGAGTTTAGAAGATTAAGGGGAGATCTAATAGAAACTTACAAGATAATACATGGCTTGGAGAGGGTGGACACTAGGAAATTGTTTCCGTTAGGCGAGGAGACTAGGACCCGTGGACACAGCCTTAGAATTAGAGGGGGTAAATTCAGAACAGAAATGCGGAGACATTTCTTCAGCCAGAGAGTGGTGGGCCTGTGGAATTCATTGCCACAGAGTGCAGTGGAGGCTGGGACGCTAAATATCTTCAAGGC
>NC_057718.1:14335108-14371543 GCF_004010195.1 Chiloscyllium plagiosum | reverse complement strand
CACCCAGACCCATTCCCCTACATTTACCCCATTCACCTAACACTACGGGCAATTTAGCCTGGCCAATTCACCTAACCTGCACATTTTTGGATTGTGGGAGGAAACCGGAGCACCCGGAGGAAACCCACGCAGACACGGGGAGAATGTGCAAACTCCACATTCCACGGCGGGAATTGAACCCGGGTCTCTGGCGCTGTGAGGCAGCAGTGCTAACCACTGTGCCACCGTGCCGCTCAAAGGCATCAAGAAAAGTACCGACAGCACTTTCTTTGATCATTCTTACCACAAAAATGCCAGGCAATGATCACCCCAATGAGAGAGACTCCAACCATCGCCCCTTCACATCCAGTGGCACTACCAACAGTGAATCCCCTGACAGTAGCATCCTGGGGCTTACCATTGACCAGAAATTGAACTGGACTAATCATATAAATACCGTAGCTATAACAGTAAGTCAGAGGCTAGAAATCGTACAGCAAGTAACTCAATGTCTGACTCTTGTGCATGTATAAGGCACAAGTCAGGAGTATAATACATTACTCCCCATTTGCCTGGATGAGTGCAGCTCCAAGAACACTCAAGAAGCTTGACACCATCCAGGACAAAGCAGTCCGCTTGATTGGCACCGCATCCACAAACATCTATTCTCTCCACCACTGAGGTTGTGGTTGCAGTGTGTACCATATGCAAGATGCACTGTCCCGAAATCCAGCAAGTTGCCTTAGATGGTGCCTGCCAAACCCAGACCACTACCACCCAGAAGAACAAAGACAGTAAATTCATGGATACACCACTATCTGCAAATTCCTTTCCAACCTACTCATCATTCTCGTGTATGAATATATCACTGTTCCTTCAGCTGCTTGGTCAAGATCCTGAATTCCCTCCCTAACAGCCTTATGGGGCTATCTACATCAAACAGACTGCAGCAGTTCAAGAAGGCAGCTCACCACCACCTTCTTAAGGGCAACGAGGGCTGGGCAATAAATACTAGCCAGCCAGCACAGCTCATATCCCATGAAGGAATAAGTAAAAACTGTATAGTTGTTTGCACCATTAGTTAAAAATCTATGCAACTTCACTTGAGAAATTTTTATGTGCAATAAACTTGCTCTTTTATTTGTTCATAAAGGAATCTGTCTGAATTTTCTGATACTGAGCTAGACACAGTCTTATATTTATACAATGGACAATAGATATTACCTCCCTTTTGAAATCCAAACTCTGTTCTGTTCAAAGAGAGTCAGCCTGTGGAAATAAACCCTCACAACCCAGTTGTAACAATTAAAAAAAAAAGGCATCCACTACAGTACATCGGATTGTAAATAGCCTCTAAGTCTTCGGCAAGTCCTCTTGGAAGCCTGCTTTGTTGGTGCTATCCAGAGAGGGACAAATGGAGAACATCAGAGAAGGTGGAAATCAGGAGAGCTATGATGCTCCGAGAGAGAGAGAGAGAGACCACAGTGAAATACCATAAAATGAAGCAGCGTCCAGTCAAGGGGCTCTCTGAAAGGTCTGATATTTAATATTTCTCAGGTCACAACTCAGTGGAAAGTGTGAACCAAGAATACATTTGTTAAAAAAGTCTCTTAGGGCTTGGCATCCGAACCACCCATTTCCTTCTTTCAGATATTTCTGTATTAATGTATTGTCATTAAATAGCTTTTAAAAGAAACCATTTTAAGTTAAAAAGGCTGCTCATGCCTGTAGCCCTCTTCAACAGTGCCAAATTGTATCTCTTCCTATTAAATATAAAAGGACTCTTGTCCTTTTATTCATGGACTGGGACCACTTACACTTCAGTAATAAATCATTAGTGTGTCTGTAAAATCTACGAATTAGGAACATTTTTACACAATGTTAAACCTAAGTACTTGCTGTGTGCTTTCCTTAGATGTGGGGAACTTTGAGGTGTCCTATTTGAAACTGGGGCAATTTGCCAAGATCAAAGTCAATCCAGACAAATGATTCACCACAGAATGCCAGGTAGATACCAAGTTCCATATTTTAGGAGTTTCAAGTTTAGGAAGTTAGAAGTGAAACACATTTCAAGCCAAAGAGTCACAGAAATGGACAAGAAAGTAGCAGAAAAAGCCATTGAAGTGAAGAAAATAAATGGGGTGGAGCAGTAATTAGACATGGTTTTTGGAAAGAGACAGATTTGAGCGTTGTGTGTGAAAGTGTTTCGGCATAGCAGAGGTCTGTGACAAATAGAAAGGCTTTGTTGAGGCCTAACAACCATTTCCTGTTCTTAAAAATCCTCATGTTCCCACCCACTGCCAAGTTTCCATTTACTTTTTATCTGGAAGTTCTAAGTGGTGACTGGTTTGCTGCAGATCTCAGCTCCCTCACCCACTTAATAACTTCCATGTACAGTGAGCCAGATAACATGACTTCCACAAGGACTAATCATTTGCCAGGAGTTTACATAGCTACCTCAGCCTTGAAAACGCTGTCTGCAATATTAATTTGTGAACACCTAACATAACTGCATGATTATTTTTATCGTAATGTACCTGTCTGATATAATGAATATAATATACGATATACTTAACACGTTGTATCTGTATGGTATGCTATGTATTTTATAATTAATGTGGCTGTGTTAACATAGTGTACTGCATGATATACTGAATGTATCTATATTATATACTTAAAATAACCATGCAATATACCTTGGTACAGTTTTCTTAAAATGTGAACACCCCTCACCTACTTTATCCCTTCATGGGCAGTTCAACATAGTATCATGGAGTCATACAGCACAGACACAGACCCCTTGGTCTACCCTCTCCATACTGATCAGGTTTCCTAAACTGAACTGGTGCCATTCGCCAGCATTTGGCTCATATCCCTCCAAATCTTTCCTATCTACGTACCTATCCAAATGCCATTTAAATGTTGTAATTGTATCTGTCTCGACCACTTCTTCTGGCAGCTTGTTCCATATACACACCATCCACTGTGTGAAAAAGTCACCCCTTCGGTCCCTATTAAACCTTTCCCTTCTCATCTTTAATCTGTGCCCTCAAGGTTTGGACTCCCCTATCCTGGGGAGACGATCTTCCTATTTACCTTATCCATGCCCCTCATGATTTTATAAACCTCTATAAGGTCCCTCCTCAGACTCCTACACTCCAGGGAACAAAATACCCAACGTATCAGCCTCTCCTTATAACTCAAACCCTCCTGTCTCAGCAACATCCTTGTAAATCTTCTTTGCACCTTTCCAATTTAATAACATCCTTCCTATAGTAGGGTGACCTGAATTGCGCGCAGTACTCCAAATGTGATTTTAGCAATATTTTGTACGGCCATAATATGATAAGCCAACTCCTGTACTCAGCAATCTGACCAATGAAGACAAGTGTGCCAAACACCTTCTTCACCACCCTATCTATGTGTGGCAACACTATGTCCCTACACCCCAGGTGTCTCCATTCAACAACACTGCCCAGGGCACCACCATTAACTATGTAAGTCCTGCCCTGGTTTGTCCTTCCACAAAACTCCATCAGCCGTTCCTTGGCCCACTGGCCCAGCTGATCAAGATCCCATTGTAATCTTAGATAACCTTCTTCACTGTCCAATATACCACCAATGTTGGTGTCATCTGCAAACTTACTAACCACCCACGCCTCCTATATTCTCACCCAAATTCTTTATATAAATGGCAACCACAGTGGACTCAGCACTGCTCCTTTCGGCACACTGTTGGTCAGAGGCCTCCAGCCTGAATAACAAGCCTCTACCAACATCCTCTGTGTCTTACCGTCAAGTCAATTTTGTATCCAATTGTCTAGCTCTCCCTGGATCCCATGGGATCCAACCTAACTGACCAGTCTATCAAGATCAAAATGTGTGGCACTTGGAAAAGCACAGCAGGTCAGGCAGCATCCGAGCAGCAGGAGAATTGACATTTCGGGCATCATGTGGTTGGAGGGTCCCAAGGCAGAAGTTGAGGCATTCTTCCTCCAGGTGTCGGGTGGTTAGGGTTTGGCGATGGAGGAGGCCCAGGACCTGCATGTCCTTGGCGGAGTGGGAGGGAGTGGGGGGAGGGGGTTGAAGTGGTTGGCCACATGGTGGTGGGGCTGTTTAATGTGTGTGTCCCGGAGATGTTCAACTCCCCTCCCACTCTAAGGGCGCCAACTTGCGGAACGTTTCAGAGAACATCTCCGGGACACACACACTAAACAGCCCCACCGCTCTGTGGCTGAACACTATAACTCTCCCTCCCACTCCTTCAACCATATGCAGGTCCTGGGCCTACTCCACCGCCAAAGCCTAACCACCCAATGCCTGGAGGAAGAATACCTCATTTTCCACCTTGGGATACTTCAACCAGATGGGATCAATCTGGATTTCACCAGTTTCCCCATTTCCCCTCCTCCCGCCTTATTCCAGATCCAACCTCCCAACTCGGCGCCGCCCTCTTGAACCATCTACCTGTCCATTATCCTTGCCACCTATCTGCTCCACACTCCCCTCCGACCTATCATCTTCACCCCCACCTTCATCTACCTATGGCCTTCCCAGCTACCTTCCCCCCAGTCCCAACCCCTCCTATTTATCTTTCAGCCCCCTTGCCTCCCCCACCTCACATTCCTGATGAAGGGCTTATGCCCAAAACATCGACTCTCCTGCTCCTGGGTGCTACCTGACCTGCTGCACTTTTCTAGTGCCACACATTTTGATTCTGATCTCCAGCATCTGCAGTCCTCACTTTCTCCTAACCAGTCTACCAAGCTTTGTCAAAGGACTTGCTACAGTCCATATGGCAGCTTTTCCTACTGCTTTTCCTTCATCTATCTTCTTAGTCACCTCCTCACAAAACCTAATCAAGTATATCTCTATCTAGAATTCCATTTCTGAACATCTCTACAGCAAGACTACTACATGCTCAACCACTGGCAGGTATTATTGAGTGAGCTCTCCATACCATCCCCAACAGAAAGGGCAACAAAATGAACTATATAACAAAATACTCAATATATTACACTCCTTCTCCACTGAAAAAAGCAACTATCCATTAAAATGTAAAATGGTATGTGTACATAAGTTCCCAGAATAACATTAGCTGACAAAGTGGCACGGTGACTCAGTGGTTGGCACTGCTGCCTCACAGCGCCAGAGACCTGGGGTCAATTCCCATCTCAGGTAATTGTCTGTGTGGAGTTTGCACATTCTCCCCGTGACTGTGTGGGTTTCCTCCGGGTGCTCCGGTTTCCTCCCACAGTCCAAAAATGTGCAGATTAAGTGAACTGGCCATGCTAAATTGCCCGCACTGTTAGGTGAAGGGGTAAGAGTGGGGAATGGGTCTGGGTGGGTTGCTCTTCAGAGGGCCGAAGGGCCTGTTTCCACACTGTAAGTAATCTAATCTAAAGTGGACATTGTCAATGTCTGAAAATTTAACAGGTTGGGTTGTACACTAGTTTTTATGTAATGATAAACAACCCATATGTGGCTGATATTGTCAGAGTATTTTTCCTTAACACCATTATTTGTTTAACAAAAATACCATTTTTTGACAAGAAATAATGGAAAGAAGAACATTTTTCTTCTTCCTTCCTACATACCTCTGAGTAATTTATCTGGCTTCCTACTCACTGTCTGGGTACCTCCTTCCATTTCTATGAGCTTGATTCTTCTCTTCCATCATCTATGACTGTGCCAACCTTGAACTTGGATGTGATTACCGACTCCAAATAAGGTTTGTGACTGTGCCATTGATTTACTTCAGCCAAAAACTTTGACTTGCTTCAATCTCCAGGTGTACTCTGTGATACCAGCAACCTGTCAGTTTCCTTGTGGCTTTCATTTTCTCATCAACTCTCACTTTGAACTGCCAATGGAGCTCGGACGAGAGATGGTTTGTCATGCTTTCTGTTGGCCAGATTTCTTCTTTCAAGGAAGGGATGGGCAGGTTGGAGACTCACTTCAATCTTCATTGCATATGTGAATGCATCTAGACTCTTTAAAACAATTCCAAGTATATACTTCTCGCTAGCAACATGGTAGTTTTCCTTAGTGATCTTCCATCCAGCACCAAACTCTCTGCCCTTCCTGACTCATCTTCAATTTGTCTGGTTTTTCTCTTACTTTGCTACTGATGTCAGACCTAAGAGCTAAACAAGCCAAGCCTTGACCTGGGATCAAGTTTAAATATAAACCTGTAACTCAAGCAGTTGAGCGCGTGCTGCTGGAAAAGCACAGCAGGTCAGGCAGCATCCGAGGAGCAGGAGAATCGATGTTTTGGGCTGGAGCCCTTCATCAGGATTGAAGGGCTCCGAACTGAAACGTCGATTCTCCTGCTCCTCGGGTGCTGCCTGACCTGCTGTGCTTTTCCAGCAACACACTCTCAACTCTGATCTCTAGCATCTGCAGACCTCACTTTCTCCCTGTAGCCTGTTCCTCCCCTCAAGCAGCCTGTTGTTGTCTGTGAGATTAATTTATGGCAACTTAAGGACTACTTTCTGCACCACTGCAGCTTGGACTTTTGGTAGGAAAGGTAGGAGCTTGACTTGATTAGGGCCTCCCTATGCTGATCTTGCAGCTCCCAATTTCTACCTCCAAACCCCCAGTTATTATTTGACAGCAAAACTGGCTCCAATTTCAGAATCACAAAATGTCTGCCACAGAAAGGCCTGGAACGTGCCATTAATTGGTGGTTACAAGTTAAGGAATCGAGCAGTTTGTTTATTTTACGGAATGTCAGCAAGAATGCTCACTAGCCGATTATCTTACCAAAAGAAAGAGGTCATAGGTCGTACACTTGGACCAATGGAAGAGTGAGCAAGCAGGGACATGTCAAAACAAGGCAATAATTTAATTGTTCCCTCAGCCATGTTATCCTTGCAACATAACAGAAGTCAGTGCTTCCCAAACATGACCCCATTTTAATACTTCACACTTAGTATCACCCAGAGTGAAAACTGGGGGAAAGGGGAGGTAGTGCAGAGTAGGTTTATGGGTACTTAGAACAGCTAAGACACTGACCATTTTTCAGGTTCTTTTGGAGTCTCGGAGCTCAATGGATTAGACTTAGCACACGGACAAAAATAAAACAATCCAGCAACCATTCCCCAGATGATCAAATCGGAGAATCCACTCCACAGTTGTCACTGGAGCTGGAGACTCCAACCCCCTTCCTGTGACCTCACTGTGGGGCTGGGTCACCACCCATGGTTTTGGGATATACAGTGTGTGGGGGACCCGGCCTTGTCTGTAGGAGCCCATGTTGTGAAAAAGTTGTTAACAACTCTTGACGCAGAGAATGACCCTGGAATTTCCTGCCATCTGGTGAACACTCAGTGACTACAGCCAGCTCTTCAAAACATACATCTCTTTGTGACTAATCTGAATGATGGACCAGAAACAAAGACCAAACACAGGCAGCATTCCTTCTTCCTGGCTGGCATGTTTCCAATGATTGCTTTATTAACTGCTTTGTTGAAGTATTCTGAGACATCCCCTCCACTGAATTGAAGGAATGTAGTTCATTCAAACTACAGCAGTGTCACCTTCACAACTAAACTAAATGTGCACCTCGTAAATGATATACCAAGGCCCAAAGTTATAGTGTAAACACTAACTCCTCCTTGATCACTGTATGGGACGAGCTTTGAATTGCAAATGAGTGCATTCCCGACCTCACCCAAGGCTGAATGTTTGAAATTATTCTGAAGAAGACACATATTGGACTCAAAACATTCACTGTTCCTCCTCTCTTCACAGTTTCTGCCAGGCGTGTGGATTTCCACGTGTGAGACAGGAAGGGTGGACCCACTGAGTGAAGCCCCAGTGTCAAACCGCATGTTGAATGGCACCCACTATCTGGATCAGCTCTGACATACGGCTCCCGTATTAGGTGCCTGAGACAGCAATTAGGTCCAAGCGGAAGCTTAATGCAGGTGCTAAACAACGGCAATGTTTGCACATAAATCAGCCTTGGAAACATTAGCAGGACCATGCTGAAAGTATCCAATTGTGGGATGAACTGGACAGGCTTCTTTCAAATAGCCAGAATTAGCTCAGTGGGCTGAATGGCCTCTTCTGAGTCACCCTTATTCTATGATCGTGCAGATGTCTAGTGTGGAGGGAAGATGACTGAAAAACAGACATTTCATACATCATTCATCACCTTTTCAACACAATATCTTTACAGCACTCGATATTCCTGATCGGCATCATGTTCGGTGTAAGTACAGAGCCCAGCAATCCTCTTTCATATCTGACCACCAGCGGCTGGGGAAAGCCATGCACACAACAGTCAGTTGTCCCCTTCTCCTCAGTAGGTTTCTCCTTTGGGATGACAGTTGCAGTTCGTTTGGTCCTCAGTTGGATTTGCTCCAGGATTACTAACATCAGCTTATCTCAGCAGTTACAGACAGATAGCCAGCAGTCTCCACAGCTCCCTGCGTTACTCTGCTTGTTGATCAATCCCAGGCCACTCCCATCAGGACACGGAAGGGAGTGACACAGCTGCCCACTCAGCCTTCGCACAACTCTATCAATCCATTAGCAATTAATTGGCTGTGAGAACAAGCTTATTGAAGGTTAATGAAGACGGGGCCCAGTAATTACTCATCATTACTGCCATGGAGGCTGTATTCAGAGACTGTTAAAGACCCTGAGGACTAGAGGCTTGAGCATTTACAACTGGCACATTTGAAATCGCGGTGGTTAGCATGAACACCTAATCCCTCAGTGATCAGCCATGATCATACCGAATGGTGGAACAGGCGAGAGCTCAAACAGCTCCTGTCTTCTATGTTTCTATGCCACTGAAGAAGCTACAATATTCTCCCTTAGTCCAAAGCCTGAACACAGTACTCTCCCCATGTCCACATAAAGCAGTCCATCCTAAGACACCATCAAGGTCTCAACATGTGACTCATAGGGATGATAAATCAGTGGCTAAGTAATCTCACGTTGCTATGGTAGTTATAATAGGGCAAGACAGTCCTGTAATAGCAATGTCACTGGAATTACAACCCTACAGCACAGACTAATGTCCTAAGGACAACAATTTACCCACCTGGTAAATCTGGAAGTGACAACTACACTTGGTGAACATGAAAACATGAAAAACCTATCTCGTTCATTAATGCCCTTTAGAATGGCTTCTGTCAGGCTCCAGACCCGCAGCAGTAAGGATGACCCCTAACTGCTCTCAACAGCAATTAGCAATGGGCAACAAATGCCGAACTCACCAACGATACTCACTTGCCATGTAAAAAGAATCTAAACAAACCCTGTAGAGTCAGCACTGACAGAGGCTTGTGAGCAGATGATTCTGACAGTCTAAAATAAATAAATAAACTGACAAGAGTCGGATGTTAATGCTCAGCATGTTATTATTACTTAAATATCAGGAAAGTACATCACAAGAGGAGGAATTTCAGTTCTGAAGATAGATCGGAGAAGGTGGGACTGTTTTCCTTGGAGAGAAGTTTGAGGGAAGATCTGACGGAGGTATAGAAAATCAGGAGGGGCATAGGCAGGAAAAATGGGGAGAAATTGTTGCCACTCAGGAAAGGATTGAGAATAAGAGAACACGGATTTAAAGTAGTCGATAGAAGAAGCAATGGCAGCCTGAGAAATACCTTTCTCACACAGCGTGTGGTTAGGATCTGGGATACACAGCCGGCCAGTGTAGTGAAAGCAGGGTCAATTGAAACACTGGAAAGGGAATTAGAGAGTTATTCAGAAAGAAGGGATGTGTCCCCAGGGGTGCAGAGAAAAGGCAGTGAAAATGATCTGCTCATTTGGAGAGCCAGTGCCAACACAATGAGCTGATTGGCCTCCTTCTGCGCTGTGACAATAGCAACTTAGCACTTGAGAGCAGGAGTAGGCATTTAGCCCTTCGAGCTTGGTTCATGATTAAATAAAGTCATGGTTGTCCTGACTGTGGTTTCTGCTTCACTTGCCAGTCTGTTCCTACACATCCCTTGACTATGTCACATAACAAAAACCTACTTAACTCAGCTTGGATTAAATGTAAAGACCCAGTCTCCACTACCTTCTATGGAAGATACATCCTATGAGGGAAAAGATTTCTGTCTTAAAAGTGAAACCCATCAATCTTGAATTATGCCCCTTGGTTTTAATTTCCCTGACCAGAGGAAACATCCTCAGATATCCACCCTAACCAGCCCCCCGAAGATCTTTTACGTCTCAATCTAATCACCTTTCTTTCTTCTGAACCCAACAGATATAGGTCTAACTTATTCAACCTTTCTTCACAAAATAGGTTCGTCATCACAAGAATGAGTTAAGTGACCCGGCTTTGAACTGTTTCGAAAGCAAATATATCATTTTGCAAATAAGGAGGCCAAAATTGTACTTAGTACTTCAGATGTAGTCTCATAAATGCTCTGAGCAAGCACTGTAAAACTCTTTGACAGTTCTATTCCATTCTATTAGCAATGAACAACAATGCTGCACTTGCATTCCAAATCACTTGCTGCATCTGCATGCTAACTTTGCATACAAAGTTAAAAATCTCACAACACCAAGTTATAGTCCAACAGATTTATTTGGAAGCACTAGCTTTTGTTTACAAAAAAAGTTTTGCGATTTACATATGAAAGAACTGAAACCAACATGGTCATTCTAACAGATGAAAGACTTAACAAAGAATCCAGGTCTTTATTAAATATATAATTTCAGTTACCTCACACTGTAAACGTTTGCTATAAATTCTGTGTCTTACAATCTTACTCTCCAAAACCACCTGATGAAGGAGCAGCACTCTGAAAGCTAGTGCTTCCAATTAAACCTGTTGGTAAAAACAAGGACTGCAGATGCTGGAAACCAGATTCTGGATTAGAGCGGTGCTGGAAAAGCACAGCAGTTCAGGCAGCATCCGAGGAGCAGTAAAATCGACGTTTCGGGCAAAAGCCCTTCATCAGGAACACCAGGTATTCCTGATGTAGGGCTTTTGTCTGAAACGTCGATTTTACTGCTCCTCGGATGCTGCCTGAACTGCTGTGCTTTTCCAGCACCACTCTAATCCAGAATTAAACCTGTTGGACTATAACCTGGTGTTGTGTGATTTTTAACTTTGTACACTCCAGTCCAACATCGACAACTCCAAATCCTAACTTTGTGATTCATGTATCAGGGCACCCAGATTTTGTTTGTAATTCATTCATGGATTTTGGGTAGCTCTGACCCTGCCTTCCCTAATTACTCTCCAGTACTGAACAGTTTTGCAAGCCCATTTTGGGAGGCATTTAAGAGCAGAGTGCATTGCTATGGGGTATGGATACATATGTAGGCCAGACTGGGTGAAGATGGTAGATTTTCTTCCCCAAAAGATATTGGTGAAACAGATGAGTCTTTACAAAATCAGATGAGCATCTAATTCCAGATTATTATTGCATTTTATTGTCTGCCACAATGGGATTTGAACCCATATCCCAGAACATTTGTGTTGATCTTAGATGACTAGACTGTGACATTATTGCTAAACCAGTATCAACCTCAAAAGACCTGTACTTCAAAGTTGAGCAAATTATCTCTAATTAAGGGGGGGTAGGTATAGGACAGATGTTAGGGGTAGGTTCATTACTCAGCGAGTCGTGAGTTCATGGAATGCCCTGCCAGTAGCAGTGGTGGACTCTCCCTCATTATGGGCATTTAAGCGGGCATTGGATAGGCATATGGAGGATAGTGGGCTAGTGTAGGTTAGTTGGGCTTGGATCGGCGCAACATCGAGGGCCGAAGGGCCTGTACTGCGTGGTTTCTTCTATGTTCTATGTTCTATTTAAATGGTACACTGCTTTTGTAGTCTTCCTGCTAAAGTGGAAAATTTCACATTTGTCTCACATTATACTTCATCTGTCACATTTTTGCCAACTCACTAAATCTATCTCCATCTGTGTTTTTACAAGTTCATTGTATCTTTTGGCAACAGTTTGGAACTCCCACTAAGTCACTGACTGTTGCATCACACATGGGTCATCCAAAATTAAACACAGAAACTGGTGAAGAAACTCAGCAGGTCTGGCAGCATCTGCGGAAAGAGAGACAGAGTGAATGTTTCGAGTCCAGTGACCCTCTTCAGAACTCAACCCAAATCAAAAGCTGAGTTTTTAGTCTCTAACTTTAACTGTGTTTCTCTCTCCACAAATGATGCCAGGCCTGCTGAGTTTCTCCAACACTTTCCATTTTTATTTCAGATTTCCAGTGCTTTTGTCCTTTGGTTGAACACGCAGGACAGAGTGCGGGACAAGTTGAGATCGAGTCACTTTACAGCAAACACCAACACGCATTTCAGCATCAGACCTGGGAGCACCGGCCTTACAAGAACACATTGTCAAACTCAGCCTCCTGATCCCACACCAACAAGAAGATCAATACTGGAGGCAGCAGCAGGTTTGGGTGAAGTGCACAAGGCAGCAAGTGAAGTCCAACCTCCAGTTTCTTCTCAGCTTCGAGCTGAAAGATCCAATCTAGAGGAGGGACTGGAGACTCTGCTGGTTCAGGAGAGACTGTCATGATCCAAACAACAGCAGTAACAATTTCTATTTATACAGTGCCATGAAACATTCCAAGGCTCATCATAGGACCATCATCAAACAAGGTGTGACACAGAGCCACATAAGGAGATGCCAAGGTCACGGACAAAGAGGTGGATGATAAGGAGCATCTTGGAGGATGAAAGCGGTATAGGGAGGGTCTCCTGAAGTTATGGACAGCAATGGAAGAGTGGTTATAATGGTGAAGGTACAAGAGACCAGAGGGAGAGAGAAGTGCAGACACCATGGAGGTTGTAGGGATGGAGGAGATCACAGCATCAGGCAACAGCAAAGATGGAGGAAGTTTAAACCAGAGTGAGCATCATCAAATGAACAGCAGCTGTAGGGCTCTGCTAATCAATAAGATCATTCCTGCCTAACCCGGATGACTTCCCATCTCTCCTCCTTGCTTATCAACAATCCATCCACCTCTGCCTTAAAAAAATTCAAAAATTCTGCAAGTGTACAATGTGCTAAAGGTAAGTGGGAAGCCAGAGGATTGGGAAGCCTTTAAAAACTAGCAGAGGACCACGAGTGTTAGGGAAACAATAAGTAAGGAGAAGACGGAATATAAGGGAGAGCTAGCTCGTGATATAAAAGATGTTTGCAAGAGCTTTTTTTTAGATAAAAGAAGGGAAGAGAGAGGCAAGAGTGGACATTGGATTGCTGGAAAATGAGGCTGGAGCATTAAAGGAGAGCAAACAAATGGCAGAGGAACTGAAAAGGTACATTGCATCAGTTTTCACAGTGGAGGACACCAGCAGCATACCAGAACTTCAAGAGAGTCAGGGGGCAGAAGTGAGTGCAGCGGCCATCATTGAAGGGAAAGTGCTGAGTATTTGAACGATCTGAAGGTAACCTGGACCAAACGGACTACACCCCAGAGCTCTGAAAGAGATAGCTGAGGAGATGATGGATTCATTGGTGGTGATTTTTCAGGAATCGCTGGAGCCAGGGAGAGTCCCAGAGGGCTGTTTATGAAGGAGAAAGGCAAAAGGCAGCAAACTATAGGCCTTCTAGCCAGACCCTGGTCTGTGATTAAGATTTCCAAACCCATTATTAGGATGAGATTGCAGGCAAGGGAGAGCCAGTCAATGTGATCTATTTGGATTTCCAGAAGGCCTATGATAAGGTGCCTCACAGGAGGCTGCTGAATAAGATAAAAGCCCAAGGTGTTGAGGGGCAAGGTACTGGCATCGAGAGAGGATTGGCTGACTGGCAGAAAGCACAGAGTAGGGAGAAAGGGATCTTTTTCAGGATAGCATCCAGTGACTAGTGCAGGGGTCAGTGTTCGACCACAACAATCCACTTACTTCATCAATAATCTTGCTGAAGGAAGTGAGAACATTGTTGCTACATGTGTAGATGACAGGAGTGTAGCTGATGGAACACAAAGTGTTGAGAAGATGTGGTTGCAGAAGAACTTCGATAGTCTAGGAGAGTGGGCAAAGAATAGAATACAATGCGGAAAAGTGTGAGGTTATGCACTTAGGTCAGAAGATTTGTGGCATGGACTATTTTCTAAAGGTGGAAAGGCTTTGGAAATCTGAAGCACAAAGGGACTTGAGAGTCCGAGTTCAGGATTCTCTTAAGGTTAACGTGCACGTTCAGTTGGCAGTTAAGAAAGCAATGTTTGCACTCATTTCGAAAGGGCTAGAATACAAGATAAGGGATATACTCCTGAGGTTGTGTAAAGGTTCTAGTCAGACCGCATTTGGAATTTTGTGAGCAGTTTTGGGCCCTGTATCTAAGAAAGGATGTGCTGCCACTGAAAGGGTTCTAGAGGAGGTTTACAAAAATATCTCAGGATGAAAGACTTGTCATATGAGGTGCAGTTGAAGCCTCTGGGTCTGTACTCAATGGAGTTCAGAAGGATGTGGGGAGGGCTTTGATTCAAACTTAAAGAATACTGAGAGGCCTGGATAGAGTGGACGTGGGGATGGTGTTTCCACTAGGAGGAGAGACTAGAACCCAAGGGGCGCAGTCTCAGAATGAAGGGACAACCCTTTAGAATTGACATGAGGAGGAATTTCTTCAGCCAGAGGGTGGTTAATCTGTTGAACTCATTGCCACTGAAAGCTGTGGAGACCAAATCATTGAGTGTATGTAGGACAGAGATAGACAGGTTCTTGATTAGGAAGGGGATGAAAGGTTATAAAAATGAGGTTGAGAAACATATTAACCATGATCGAATGGTGGAGCAGACTCGATGGGCCAAATGGCCTAATACTGCTCCTACATCTTACAGTCTTCCACCACCTTCCAAAGCTGTTTTATCTATTATTTCTGCACTCCCCAAAGCATGCACATGCATGCGTACACACACAGGCCTACATTTATCAATTATGTGTACCAAGCTCACACAATGTCAGGACAATGTTCAGCTTTTATTTCTACATGAGATGGCCCTACTACACTCAGGGTACACGGAGGAATGGGATCAGTCTGCAATCAACACTACCCACTGAAATAGACAGCAGACCTCATTGGGTATTGGGTCACTATCATCCTGTGCTCTTTAATGGTGCGACTAATGTGTACTGATGACAGATGGAAACACTTCAAAGTTGCATTCCATTTATTTAGTCAATTTCTTTTATTTCTGGGATACTATCCTAAAGAAAGCTCTGGATACCATGAGAAGTAGGAGATATAGTTGCCAATTCTGCTCTGATGGACTTCTGGAGCTTTGCTCACGTAGTATTTAGTTACATAACCTCAAAAACTAAAAACATTTCAGCATGTTTCTGCATCACCAATCAGAAAACAAAAGTCACAGCAGAAGGAGGCCATTCAGCCCACTGAATCAGCTCCACCATTCAATGGCTAATTGAAAATCGCAGAATCCCTAAGTGTGGAAGCAAGCCATTTGGCCCATTGAGTCAATACCAATCCTCCGAACAGCATCCCACCCAGAACCATCCTCTCTCCGACCCTATCTCTGTAACCCTGCATTCCCCATGGCCAACCCACCTAGCCTGCACATCCCTGGACACTATGAGGCAATTTAGCATGGCCAATCCACCTAATCTAAATATCTTTGGACTCAACTCCAACTCCAACACTCAACTTTCCTGCCTTTTCTCCAAAACCTTTGATTGCCTTTTTGATTAAAAATCTATCTCAGTCTTGAATATACTAATGACACAGCCCCGATGTCCTCTGTGGTAAAGAATTCCTCAAATTCAGCACCCTCTAGAGAAGGAATCCCTCCTCAGCTTGGTCTTCAATGTGTGACCCATTATTCTGAAATTAAGCCCTCAGTCCAAGACTCTCCCACAAGAGGAAACAATCTCTCTGCATCTACCACCTCAAGATCCCAATAAGGTCACTTCGCATTTTTCTAAACTCCAGTGAGTACAAGCCCAACCTAGTCAACCTCTCCATATAAAACAAAATCTTAACTAAAATATTCAGCTGTTTGGAGGTAGGATGAACAATAATTTTATTTCAAAGGTAGACCAAAACAGAATAGAAAGATTGAAGGATAATTAATGCTTGTACAGAAATCAATTCCTTTTGTAATGTTTCGGTGGCACAGTGGTTAGCACTGCTGCCTCACAGCGCCAGAGACCCAGGTTCAATTCCCACCTCAGGCGACTGACTGTGTGGAGTTTGCACATTCTCCTCGTGTCTGCTTGGGTTTCCTCCAGATGTTTCGGTTTCCTCCCACAGTCCAAAAATGTGCAGGTTAGGTGAATTGGCCATGCGAAATTGCCCACAGTGTTAGGCGAAGCGATAAATGTAGGGGAATGGGTCTGGGTGGGTTGCGCTTCGGCAGGTCGGTGTGGACTTGTTGGGCCAAAGGGCCTGTTTCCACACTGTAAGTAATCTAATCTAGTATTTCCCTATAACCGTTCATCACAAACTGCAATGAAGACCACGAAAGCGTCACTGATTTCCCACAAGAGCATTGATGCCAGAAACCTCTAACTAAAGTTTATAAACCTTTTACAATGTGCAGTAAGTTACAAAAGCAATACTACAACCAAAACCAAAGGAAAAAATCAGAAGCCTTTGCTGTGGATTTTGATGGTGGAATGGGTATTTATTTAGTTCGGAGAATGGGGGCTCCCTCTAGCACCTTCCGATTTCTGCTCCATTACCGTCCTCAGTGGGAAAACTCCAACTCAGCCCAAATGGAGGCCTGTGAGTGGACAATTCATGGCCACTAAAGGCCTCATTTCACTGCTGAGTCCCTGCATCCAGATACAGACCCTCTTATCGCTTAGATTAAACCCGGATGGTGGTCGGCGGTGAGGGACTTGGCCCAATGCGAGGTAAAGTATGCCCTCATGTGGAATGTGGGGCCCAGTGTGGGGGAGAGCAGGCCCAGTGCGGGGGATAGTGTGGGCCCAGTGTGGGGGACAGTGTGGGTCCAGTGCGGGGGACAGTGTGGGCCCAGTGCAGGGGACAGTGTGGGCCCAGTTCAGGGGACGGAGTGGACCCAGTGCGGGGGACAGTGTGGGCCCAGTGCGGGGGACAGTGTGGGCCCAGCGGGGGGGGAGCAGGCCCAGTGCGAGGGGGGACAGTATGGGGGGGACAGTGTGGGCCCAGTGCAGGGGGAGAGTGGGCCCAGTGCAGGGGACAGTGTGGGTCCAGCACGGACTGACTGCAGGCCCACAGCTATAGACGCACTGCAATGTTGAACTTTTAATTATTTCTTTATTTTCCTATTTTCTACCTAAGATTTTGCACCAAGGTACCTTTGAACCTAATACAGCACCTGGAATGGTGATTTTGTACACTTTTCACTGAACTCCTGTACTTCTGTACTTGAGTACATGTGACAATAAACCTAATTCTAATTCCAGTTCGGTCACTAATTTTGTCCAATCCACAGACTCCCTCAGCCCTTGGATGGAGCTCAGCATTAGTGAGGTCCCGCTCAGACCACAGGGAACAATCCTAAGGCTGCTAGACATTAACTACAGCCCAAACCTCAACCTGAAATGGAATTTCCCTCACTTCCAATGGCGTTTCCTGCTCTCCTGCAGTTTATGTTTCTGTAGTTCAACCCCTCCTCCACTTTAGGCTTTACTTCCACTCGTTCTCACCCCGTCCTCATAGTGTGTGCATCTCCCTCCCCCAGTTTGGTTCGCACCCCCTCCCACAGTGTGTGTGTGTGTGTGTGTGTGTGTGTGTGTGTGTGTGTGTGTGTGTGTGTGTGTGTGTGTGTGTGTGTGTGTGTGTGTGTGTGTGTACCTTGCCCAGATGCTGTTAGTCCTCCTCCACAATGCACCTTTCCCCTGTTAGTTGGTCAACTAATGTACACTAGCATAGCAATGATAATCCGGAGGATGACTGCACAGGAGCTCAATTCCTGCCGTAGTTGTCACGGAATTTAATTCCACTATTTGTAACAGATCTGGAACAAATTATGACAGTCACTACAGGAACATCAGTGTAATGTAAACACACACCTGGTTCATTAATGCCCTTTAGGGAAAAAAAATCTGCCATCCTTACCCAGTCTGGCCTACATGTGACACCCGACCCACAGCAACACAGTTCACTCCTAAGTGCCCTCTGAAATGGTCCAGTCAGTTGTATTCAAGTCAGTGCTTTCTCAAGAGGTAACAAATGCTGCGTAAAAACAATGACTGCAGATGCTAGAAACCAGATTCTGGAGTAGAGTGGTGCTGGAAAAGCACAGCAGTTCAGGCAGCATCCAAGGAGCAGGAAAATCGACGTTTCGGGCAAAAGCCCGAAAAAATCAGGAATACAGCAACTGGCCTAACCAAAAATGCCTACATCCCATGAACAATATTATCTATCAAGGATCCCGTGCTATTTTGAAGGAGAGTGAGGGAGCTATCCCTGGTGCCCTGAGCAATCCCTAAACCCATACCATTAAAAGCAGACAGTCTGGTCAGCGGCACTGCCAAGTTTGTGGGAACTTGCTATGCACTTTCTCATTGCTACATTTTCTCCACTGCAAGAGCGTTGACACAGCATCAAAGGTCACTTGGTGAGTCTGGTTCTTAAAGGTGCTTTATCAACGCAGGCTTGTTCTTTCTTTCATTAACAGCTAAACACAACTGAATGTCAAACACCATCCCCCAGACAGAGAATGACTGAAGGAACTTGTCGTATCTTTCACCAATTCATCTCTGCCCACATGCAGCGAAGTTCCACATTAGCTGTACTTGGGTGATCTGCAGAATATTATTGATGTCAATTGGCACAGTGCACAGTATGCTATGTAAATGGGCTTTAAATGCTGCCCTGTGAATCCTGCATTATCCTTCAGAACGCTATGGTACCGTTAGAAACATGCTGGAGGATTTGCCACAATTCCCATCATTACACTGTGAATGACATGGAACTAACGGAGTTCTGGCAG
This sequence comes from Chiloscyllium plagiosum, assembly GCF_004010195.1. Classification (NCBI taxonomy): domain Eukaryota; kingdom Metazoa; phylum Chordata; class Chondrichthyes; order Orectolobiformes; family Hemiscylliidae; genus Chiloscyllium; species Chiloscyllium plagiosum. Next base: position 14,352,673 of record NC_057718.1, on the reverse strand, counting down.
GAGCAGGCTGCATGACAATGGGATTAAAAGTACCATGGATGAGCTCTTATCCAGCGCAGGGTAAGGTGAAACTCAGTATGAGACAGCTCAACCTGCTATTCGATGATAACTCAGCCAGTATGACGGAACAGGAATCTGCTGCTGTCAAAGCAAAGTTCAGGCTCAAACCTTTGAGTGCATGTTGAGATGTAGGAAAATGTACACACACACACATTCACATTTATTCACAGATGCGCACATGCACATTCATTCATGTTGTTAAACTTGAAAGGGTGCAGAAAAGATTTACAAGGATGTTGCCAGGGTTGGAGGGTTTGTGCTACAGGGGGAGGCTGAATGGGCTGGGGCTGTTTTCCCTGGAGTGTTAGAGGCTGAGGGGTGACCTTATAGAGATTTATAAAATCATGAGAGGCATGGATTGGTAAATAGACAAGGTCTTTTCCCTGGGGTGTGGGAGTCCGGAACTAGAGCGCATAGGTTTAAAGGGACGTCGGGGCATCTTTTTCACGCAGAGGATGTTGTGTGTATGGGATGAGCTGCCAGAGAAAGTGGTGGAGGCTGGTACAATTACAGCATTTAAAATACATCTGGATGGGCATATGAGTAGGAAAGGTTTAGAGGGATATGGACGAAGTGCTGGCAAATGTGACCAGATTAATTTAGGATATCTGGACCGAAGGGTCTGTTTCTGTGCTGTACATCTCTATGCTTTAAAGAGCTTGGCAACTGAAGGGTTAAGTTGGTATCTACAGCAACATTATGAGACTCAGCTTTGGTTGCAAGAACAATGTTGGAAATAATAAGAAGAAGCAAGAATAATATAGTGAAGGGTCTAACAGCCTGGGTCGAGATGGATTATAGCATTATATTTTAGCCGGGAGTGTGTTACAAAAGACATCAATTGAGTGTGACTTTGTGAGTAGCTATTTGAGCATGGCGAAATGCACACAGATTGCAAGCTATGGGTTAGCAAGGAGATTAATGACCTGATTTCATATTCTTCCTGCTTCTTTCAGGCTAAAACGACCATTTCCCTAGTCACTCCCCACCCCCTCAATCCACAGCATTTGTCAGCACCCCCTTGCTGATCTGACAGGAAAGAAGACTTGCATTGATATAATAACTTCCACCATCTCAGGTCATCTCACTCAACGATGCATCGTTTGAAATAGAGGGCACACAGGAAGTGGTAGCCAATTGATGCATAGCAACACTCCCGTGCTAGATTATCAGTTTTACTGAGGTGCTTGAGGGGTGAAAGTTGGTTAGAGCATCAGAGGGGCACACCCTCTTCCCCCACCCTGTTCTTCTCAAAAATAGTGTCACATTTTGTCTAATAGCACCTTTGGGATGTACACTGGGATCTTTTACATATAGCTGAAGAGGTAGTGCAGTATCACACCCAGATGTCTGACAGATCCACACTCATTGCCAACGCTCTAACCACCTGGATTTACATATATACCATCCCTTCAGTGTTGCTGGGTCAAAAATCCCAGCATTCCCTCCCTAATGGCATAAACGATCTACCCAAACCATACGGACCGTAGCAGTTCAAGACGGCAGCTCAACACCATCTTCCCGAGGACAACTAGGGACACGTAATAAATGCTGACCCACACAGCGACATCCACACACCTCTGAACGAGTGGAAACAAACTCCCTCAGCATGTACTGAAGGTATGAACTAGTTCAGCTCAACTCTTAGGACAGCAGCAGATATTTAGACCAACAGTTGAATAACAGCAGATACTCCATATTGTACCCCAGCACTGGTTGGCACCTCCACGATGACAGGGAAGACCTGAGAAAAGGGCCCCTATTATTTATAAAACAAGCATCTGCTTGACTTGCAGAAGCTCCGACACTCTGGTAATGCCTCCAGACTACATAATCCTTACAACAGCTTAACAGGCACATCAATACTCGTAATTAAATTTTTAACAAGTGTAGTAAGCTTCAGAAGAACAGCTAATTTCTTACAATTTGCTGCAAAAATTATGTAATATTTATCAATAAATCACAGCAGACAGTTATAATGGCTAAGTGTCTTCAGAATTAATAGATGTCCTCTGCTAGAGGAAAGATGTAAGGCCCTGAGGGGAGATGACGGTGTGAGAGGATGCATTCCCCTTGTAGGAGAGATTAAAACTGGCAGCCACAGCTTAAGATTGAAGGGTTTCACTTTTAGGATGGAGATGTGGAGAAATAAACGGCAGAGGTGCCGAGTAGCACTGAATGGCCTACCTCCACTCTCATGGTTACAAGAAGAGGGTGGTGAGGAAATTTGGGCCTGGCAGGTTTTTTTTTAGTGATATAAGTCAATGGATAGACATTGATCAGGACATTCAGGTCTTCCTTGAAGTAATGTGAATTCTTTTCTGATAATAGTCCTGCAAGGCCTCTTTGGAACATGTGGCTACATTAAGGGCTACATAAATTGCAAAGTGCTATTGCAACGACATGGAATCCTTTGCCTCCAGCCAGCGTTAGTGTTACACCAGACGCATTATACTCCTGCCAGTCCAGCTCTTCCTCAATCCCGCACCACAGGGTACAGAGCTGTGGAGGCCTTTGGAGGGTTCCTGGGGATGGTGGTGTCAGAGACAAGGCCATCCTTGATTGTCTGGCCAGTTCAGAGGGCAGTTAAGAGTCAACTGCGCTGCTGTGTGTCTAGAGTTACAGAAATATAGAATATAGGAGCAGGAGTCGGCCATTTGGCCCTTCAAGCCGGTTCCACAAATCAATATGGTCACATCTCATCATCCAACTCCATTGCCTGTTCCCACTCGTCGCTTCCCCATCACTTGATCCCTTTAGCCCTAAGTGCTATATCCTCCTCCTTTTTGAAGTCATACAGCGTTTCGGCTTCAACTTGCTTTCCATAGCAGCAAATTCCGTGGGCTCACCACTCTCTGGGTGAAGAAATTTCTCCTCATCACAATCTTAAACCCCTTATCTTAGACTGTGTACCCTGACACTGGTATCCCTCTATTATTGAGAACATCCTTCCTGCACCTACCCTGCGTAGTCCTGTTAAAATGCTTTTTTTAAAATTCATTTATGAAATATGAGCATCACTGGCTGGCCACTGTTGACTGCCCATCCCTAGGTGCCCTTGAGAAGGTGAGGGTGAGCTGTCTTCTTGAATCGCTGCAGTCCACCTGCTGTGGGTTGACCCACAATGCTGTAGGGAGGAAATTCCAGGATTTTGACCCAGCGACAGTGAAGGAACGGCGATATAATTTATTTGCATGTCCTCCACCCCAGGAACATTATGCTGCATTATCCCACTGAAATTACCACGAGTGTGCAGACTCTCCCACGTTGTGTGTTGGGGGCTGAATCCATGACCTTGTGATCCCATCAAACAGGCTGCACAGGGAGCCAGCAAGAACACTGTGGCCCAGCAGGAACACTGTGGCCCAGCAGGAACACTGTGGCCTGATGCTGGTAATTTCCATTCTGATGGCAGCAGTGACTGAGACATTGCAATTTATCGCTCTCACACTGTCTTTCTAAAAATGAATACTGCTGCCCCACTCCTTTCTCTTCAGAAACATTTGCATTAGTTCAATGCGTCACACAGAAAAGTGACAAATGCCCAGTTGCAGTAGCATCTATTGTATACCGTGTAAAACCAGCGATGAAATTGAATCTATTCATCCAGACCACTTCGCTAGCATGACACTTCAAGTGGAGCATCAATTCACTAATTACCACACATCGGAGTTGGAGATTGCTAAGGCCCCTGTGGGAGTGCCTCAGCTCATCAGTCTCTGCTGTAATATTGACACCTTGTTGATAATCAGCATTGTTACTTGGTGTATAACAGACAATATGAATAAAAATCATGAACTGCCCAGTCTGCTTTGCATTCAACAGTTCCTACTGCCGTCTGCCAGTGCATTGGTTTGAAACACAAATCAGGAGAGGCACTTGATGGCTCTCTGTTGGACAGTGTATATGCTATACAGCCATCCAGAGTCAGCACTGTCCCTAAACTCTGCCCAAAATGGAGAACGTCAGCACAGAAGGATGGAGTGACTGTCCTTTAAGGAAGAGCAAGGGAAGCCAATATAAAACAAACAGGACAACGCTCAGAGGAAAGCCGAAGGGTAAGGGTGTGGGGTTACATGCATGGAAATCACGAAAGGCTGCAGGGCAGAGCAGTTAGTAATGTGTATAGGACACTGGGTTGAAGGCTCTTGTGATGCAGTGCTAGTGTCCCTATCTCTGAGCCAGGGGCCCGGGTTTAGCTCTCACCTCCTTCAGGGGTGTGTGATAACAGCTCTGAAAAGTTGATTTGGAAAATATTGATATATACTGGACTTTATAAATAAATAACAATTAATATTTTAACACAGAAACCGACTATTCAGCCAGATCAGTCCATTCCAGTGTTTCTGTTCCACTTCAGGTTCCATCCATCATTTTGTATCGTAACTCTTTATTCTGTTTTCCCTTGAGTTATCTGCCTTCCCATACTATTCACTTCAACCACTGCACAGTCCACATTCACTCCACCTTCTGGGTTAAGGCATTTCTTCAGAGTTCCCTATCAGATTTCACGGGGAAGATTTTGCTGTTCTTATTGATGGCCTCTCATTATGATTTGCACCGCAAGAGAATGCACTCTCACTGGACCCACTCGATCGAAGCATTTTGCAAGGTAAAGACCTCTGAGATCAACCTTAGGACTTTTTTTATCAAGAGCAAAGATCCCCCTACCTGTCAAACCTTTCCTGATGGGTAAAGCCATGGATTTCTGGTGTTATCCTTGTACATTTCGGCACCCTCTCCAGTATTCCTTTCATTATATGGTGACTAAAACTGCATACAGTACTCAAAATGCAGTCTCTAAAGTCACGGAAACACTGAATCACAGAATCATTACAATGTGGAAGAAGATCATTCGATCTGTTATGTCTAGGCCAGCTCTCCAAATTAGCACTTCACTTAACCCCATTCTCCAACCTTCTCCCCAATCATTCATCCTTTACAAATAACCATTGAATTCCCAACTAAATGCCTCAACCAAACCTATCCCCAGCATACTGTCAGACAAATCCTAATCCTTGCTGCATGGAAAAGTTTCTCATCATATTACTTTTGCTTATTATACAAATTACTTTCAATCTGCGGCCTCTCATTATCCATACTTAAATGAGTGAGGATATTTTCTCCCTATTTACTCTGTCCTGAGCTCTCATGATTTTGAGTATTCCAATTAGATCTCCTCTCAGTCTTCTCTTCTCAAGGAGAACAATCTGCCTCTTCAATCTGTCCTCAAACCTGATATTCCTCATCTTTTCCTTTCAACTGTGCCCAAAGTGTGTCCTCTTTGGAGGAGATCCATTGTTTAGATATTGGTTCTCCTCCAACATTTGATTTGAAATTTACTTAACCCAGATCCACTCTTACTCCATTGAAGTTGGCTTTCCCCCAATGAATTATTCTCCCCGAATGTTCCCCCACTGATACTGATCAACTCGGACCACCTCATTCCCAAGATCTGCAGTGTCCCCTTTCTCTTTGGACTGGAGTGAGGTGAAAAATTCTCCAGGAATTATCCTACAAACTCCTGTCCCTTTCTGCCCTTTCCTCTACTACTCTAGTTGAGATTTAGATAAGACCCCCATCATAACTACACAATAATCTTTGCAACACCAAATCCTCTTCTTTGGCTAGTAGCCTGTAGACTTCACCAAACAATGTAATTACATCTTTTTTTGGTCTTTAGCTCTAACCATGTTTCTATCATTGCGATGCTGTCTCTCATCAAAGCTGCTACTCCTCTCCCTTTTCATCCTTTCCTATCAATCCTGAACATTTTCATCCAGAGATATTTAATACCCAGTCATACAGTCATAGAGATGTACAGCATTGAAACAGACCCTTTGGTCTAACTTGTCCATGCCAACCAGATGTCCTAAACTAATCGAGTCCCATTTGCCAGCACTTGGCCCACACCCCTCTAAACCCTTCCTATTCATATATCCATCCAGATGCCCTTTAAATGTTGTAATTGTACCACCTTCCACCACCTCCTTGGGCATTTCATTCCATACACGCACGAACCTCTATGTGAAAACGTTGCCCCTCAGGTCCCTTTTAAACCTTTCCCTTCTCACCTTAAACCTATGCCCTCTAGCTTGGGACTCCCCTACCCTGGGGAAAAGACCTTGACTATTTACCCTATCCATGACCCTCATGATTTTATAAACCTTTTATAAGGTCATCTCTCAACCTCTGTCGCTCCAGGGAAAGTAACCCCAGCCTATTCAACCTCTCCCTATAGCTCAAATCCTCCAACCCCAGCAACATCCTTGTATATCTTTTCTGAACTCTTTCAAGTTTCACAACATCTTTCCTTTGGCTGGGAGACCAGAATTGCAGTTTTCCAAAAGTGACCTAGCCACCATCCTATACAGCTGCAGTGTGACCTCCCAACTCCTGCACTCAACGCAGTGACCAATAAAGGCAAGTGTACCAAACCTCTTCTTCACCATCCTATCAACCTGCAACTCCACTTTCAAGGAACTATGAACCTGTACCTCAAGGTCTCTTGTTCAACAATACTCCCCAGAGCCCTACCGTTAAGTGTATAGGTTCTGCCCTGATTTGTTTTTCCAAAATGCAGCATCTCACATTTTTTTCGATTAAACTCCATCTGCCACTCACTGGCCCATCAGCCCTTCTGATATGGTTCCATATCCAGCCTATTTCTGGTTTAGCCACTTTGATGAAGTGGAGGTATGTTGACCTGCACCAGAACCTCACTAATCTGACTGACCACATTCCATGATTTAGATGTCATTATTTTCTCCCTTACTCTGACCATATCAAGTTACTATTCCCTATTTCAGCATGGTCTTTCTCTTGCACTGTCCCGCGTGTCTTCTCTGATATTAGCTCCTAATTACCACACTTGTGCCAAATTAGCTTAAACCCCACTGAATAGCATGAGTGAAACAACCCTGCAAGAACATCACTTCCCATTCTCCAGGTACAAGCTAACTGGCCTGTAGGGGTGACATTTTCCCAAAAGCTGTGCCAACATCCCATGAATGTAAAACCCCTGCCTTTCTAAACCCCCTGCACCAAGTTCCCAGCCATTCATTCATCTGAGTGATAACCCCATTTCTATATTGACTTGTGCATATCATTGCAGTCATATGGAGATTACTACTTTTGAGGTCCTCTTTGCTAATTCCTACTTAGTTACGCGACCACCGCTGACTGCTGGACAACGAGCCTTTCTCTAGCTATGTTGTTGGTTTCAATGTGGATCACGACAACTGTCTGGGTTATCCGAGGCCACTTAGTGACATCCTGGATTCATGCCTGCAGGTGCAGAAGCATCTAGATGTTCCTCTAACTTTAGAATCCCAATCATTTTGGCTCCTTCAATCTTTCTTAGTAAAACTCCTGTTCAACTGAGCCAGCATGGTGTGGCTCTAGCTGCACCCCCCCTGGTAAACCATTATCACTGTCACCAATATTCCCAATTCTTTCGCCTCCGCCGCATCTGCTCCCAGGAGGACCAATTCCACTACTGAACAGACCAAATGGCCTCCTTCTTCAAAGACCGCAATTTCCCCCCCGACGTGGTCGACGATTCTCTCCACCGCATCTCCTCCACTCCTGCACCTCTGCCCTTGAGCCCCGCCCCACCAATCGCCACCAGGACAGAACCCCACTGGTCCTCACCTCGTATCGTATCATCCTCCGTCATTTCCGCCACCTCCAAACAGACCCCACCACCAGGGATATATTTCCCTCCCCACCCCTATCAGCATTCAGGAGAGACCACTCCCTCCGCGACTCCCACGTCAGGTCCACACCCCCCCACCAACCCAATCTCCACGCCCGGCACCTTGCCCTGCAACCGCAAGAAGTGCAAAACTTGTGCCCACATCTCCCCCCTCCTCTCCCTCCAAGGCCCCAATGGATCCTTCTATATCCATCACAAATTCACCTGCACCTCTACACACATCATTTACTGCATCCGTTGCACCCGATATGGTCACCTCTACATTGGGGAGTCAGGCCGCCTACTTGCGGAATGTTTCAGGGAACACCTCTGGGACACCCGCACCAACCAACCCAACTGCCCTGTGGCTGAACACTTTAACTCACCCTCCCACTCCGCCAAGGACATGCAGACCCTTGGCCTCCTCCATCGCCAGACCCTGGCCACACGACGCCTGGAGGAAGAGCACCTCATCTTCTGCCTAGGAACCCCACCTTTTATCTCAGCCCGCTTGGCACACCAGCCTCATTCCTGAAGAAGGGCTTATGCCCGAAACGTCGATTTTCCTGCTCCTCGGGTGCTGATTGACCTGCTGCGCTTTTCCAGCACCACTGGTCTCCAGCATCTGCAGTCCTCACTTTCTCCTCACTGTCATCAATATTCAGAACTCGGGACTGGTTGCAGAGTGGGATGCATTCAGGTGATTCCTGTACCACCTGCACCATCCTTGCTGACTATCTGGTGGTCTCCATTCCCTCTTGTCCTGTGTATCTGAAGCTGCAAAGTGCCACATCTGTAAGGCGCTAACCACATGGCTCACAGTGACAGTGGCTTCCGATACCCAGAACCTGAGCTGCTATATTTGACACTGCTTCCTTCCCAAACGGTCCTCCACGATACAGGAAATGTCCTGGAAATCCCACGTGGCACAGGAAGCACATTCTGAAGGGTGCAGCAGCCTTGACATCTCCTTATGTCTTAACGTCGTTATCGCTGAAATAAACTTTACCAATACTAATAAACGTATAACTACTGATAAAAACATACTGGCATTGCTAAGTCCATAAGACCAGAAGAAAAATAAGAGGAGTAGGCCATTTGGTATTTGCTACCCGCTCCACCATTCAAGAATATCATTCTGATATTCCTCCTGCCCACACCTTTGCGCTTTCCCCATATCCCTTGATTCCCTGACTGACTAAGCATCTACCTATCTGAGCCATAAGCGAAGCTACCTTCAGCTTTGCAACACAGCTCTGCTGTCGAGGTTCACAGCTGCACTGTCAACGGTTCACCTGTATAAGGAAAGTATTGCTCAGTTCCTACTGTCGCAGACAGGGCCAGAAACAGAGCAGCAAGATTCACCATGCACTCACATCACCCCTAAAGCCCTTGAACAATTCTTATGTCCTTTGGAGGTCTGCCACAATAGCCAGCGAGAAGAACATGCAAACTTCCCCATGAGAATCGTGGGAACAGGGAATAAAGTCGGACAATTCATCAGCCGCTGATCAACTACAGCTGTGATCAATTAAAAATGTTTCTGTTCAATTACGTGTAAAACAATCACTGCCTCTGCTTGCTTTACTGATTTCCTCTCTCCTGCTGCTTCCTTCATGCACAGCCTTAACAAGACCAACAGGGTAAATGATTTGTCATACTGCAAGCTGCAAGGCTGTGGAGGAACCAGGCAGCTAGACCAGTTCCCAAAGGAGGAGAGGGACGGAGAGGGAGAGATGCGAGAGAACAGCCAATATTCATTCACACACAGAATAGCATTCACTTCAAATTCAGAATTCCGTCTTTCTTCTCCCAGTTTTAGCCGACAAAAATACTTTCCCCCTCTGACAAAGGAACCCTGCATTTATATAGTGCCTTTTACTACGTCAGGACATCTCACAGGCCTGTACAGCCAACTTAGGAGATGTAAGAGCTAACTCGCATACATCAGTCTAACAAGGCAGGGGAATTAGCTCCAGTGTATTGAGAATTACTTGTCCCTCAGTCAAAACTCTCCCAATCTGCTCATTACCTTTTTGCCGTTTGTAAAACCTTGCTGTGTACATAATTGGGTGGCACTTTGCTACAGTGACTAGACCCCTCAGAGATACTTCTTCAGTTGAAAAACACCTTGAAACACACGCAGACAGAAAAAAAAACAAATCTTCCTTTTGTACATCAATTATTCCAGGTAATGTCTGACACAGAATGTAACATAGCAACAGATATAATCAAGGAATTCCCTTAGAAGACATACAGAGTTGAAAGGAATCTGACTGTTACAATCTTTAACAGCAATCCCACATCCTAAACTGTGATTAGGATTCATATTCCCATAAAGGTCGTTTGGAGGGGAAGATTATCCACAATGTTTAGGATTCTTTCCCTAATGTGAGGAGCAGGAAGAATTTCATGTAATCTCTTCATCTGAACGAAAAATGGTGGAAGTGAACATGAAATCATTGTCTGCACTGCTCCCCGCCCCCAACTCAACTGACTGAAAATCAGGAAGTTAAAGAGGACTACAAATGCATTTCTTTCTTGCTCTATTTACACAAAAGATAGCGACAACCAGAGGCAATGATTTGACATGAATCTCCCCAACAGTACTCAGCAATGACTCTGATGGAGAGTTAAGTAAGAGTGTGGGGAAGGGAAGGGTTCTGAGCCAAGATGCAAACCAGTATGGCACCCAATCCCATCACTGTCCCAAATGGACAGAGCAGGCTAAGGCTGTGTACCGTCCCAACCATGGACTCACTAACAGAGGAAAGTGAGTGAAACAAGATCTTCAGGAAGCAGTGACTTCTGGCAGGACAGAAAGGGATTGAGGGATCTGGGGAGAAGATGAATAGGTGGGGTTTGAAGGGACAAACAGCCACATCTTTTTACAGTGGCTATAAATTCCCTGGCCTCGCATCACTGCCCTGTATCATACAGCCCCACACAGGTCGCAATAAGTATATTATTTTTGGAACTGACGAAGAATTCTTGGGAGGACCTCAAGCGGCTAATTGCACTCAATAATTACAGAAAGCAAAATGCTGAGTTTTCACAGACCCTACTTAAAGGGACAGACGTCTTAGTCTGGTGGATGGGGAATAAGGAGGTACGTTCAGACTGGTCAGCAACAGCCTCATTGTGAAAACCCGCCTGGAAACACCCCCCCAGTTTAAATCACTGGTAACGCCTAACTCTGCACAAAAAAATCCAAAGAAAACTATAACCTGAAATGGGCATGCTAGCGGGACCTGATGTGTGAAGCAACGTTCTTAGCAAATCACGTGCCACATAATTGCATTTGCCTCCGTTTATTAAGCCAGCAAATTGACTTGTGAGAGAAATTACTGGACACAAGGGGCCCAATTTAAGACAGACGCAGCCTGCTATTTGAAGGAATGTCCCTTGTGTGCCTAGCCTGTCATGCTTATTATCCAAATGGCTGTCAGCTCACGGTGCCACTTGCTAAAACCAAAGCAATGGACAGAGCATGCCTGCAGAAGGTGGTATAGACATGGACATCCAATATTAACCACTTTGTCAAGCGACCCACATTAAAAGCAGCTGATAAATGCCAAATTCCTCTAATGCAGATTCCCCCAAAAAGGTCCCTCCCATGGGATGAGTAAAGGTTCTGGCTGGGCTGAAAACAGCGGAGGCTGAACAATTAATCATCAACAAATAGTTATTACTTGCACTGTGTGCCTGTGGCTCTACTATCCATCTCAGGGGTTAATTTAATCACGATGCTTCCATTTCTACCTTGCGCCTTAAACTACAATTATATTCCTGCTAAAAGCGAACAGAGAGAAAACACAGGCATTCAGGAGACGACGCCTGGAGGTTTTTTGTTTTGCCTGTCAATTTTCCAAAGAAATTGACCTCTTCATGCTCTGCGGTGTAAAATGTGGTCAATGATTCTACCATTAATGGTCTGACAGGCAAATTTGAAAAAAGCGAGGCAAGGGTGAGAAAACATGGCAGGGCAACAAAAATCTCCCGGGGCCTACATCTACCTCCACCAGCCCTCCATTGCTGCAGTGAGTCACACAAGACAGAGACCAGCATTTCAATCCTTCACCCATAGTTGCTGCCCCTCAGGTCCTCTGAAGCAATTTTTGCACTTGTATGCGAAATAAAGAGATAGAGTTTTCAACTGCCACAAACATGAGGATTATGCCGGAATAATATCAAAGAGATTGGAAAAGGAAGCCGGAGGTTAGATTCTCTAACACTAGCTGGTGGCACAAAGGGTAATAACTGAGCAAGTCCCCAAGAGGAGGGAGATAACATTCAAGTATGGTCCAGAGACAGAAAGCGAGGGAGAGAGTATGAGAGAAAGAACGAGAGAGAAAGCGATAGCAAGAGGGAACGCAAGAGAGCAAGAGTGAACGAGAACTCAAAGGGGGGGGGGAAGAGAGAGAGACAGTAAAAATTCAGAAGAAAAAGGGAAAAAAAGAAGAGAAACAGTGAAAAAGATAATGAGAGAGAGTAATAAAGAAATAATGTGAAACATAGACAAAATGACTCTGAAAGGGGTAAAATATTTTTTTAAAAGGAAACAACATTAAAGATACAGTGGCTTGACAAATTCTAATATGGTCTTTCTTGATGACAAGCAGGTTGAGAAAAGAGAGATCAATGTCAGGGGTAATCCAATCTCCTAACTCAGGCTGCACAGGATTCTGCTTTACAACATTCATCAGGATCAATTAAAGACGAAACCAGATATTGGTTGGGGTGCACGCTGAGAACAGAGTAAACCCTCAGAATGTTTCATTTGCTGAAGCTGCCTGTTGCCATTCCAGAGGCAACCAAACTAAGCTGATCACATCTGCACATGCTGTTATCATCCAGTGAACATATTTCATCCATCTGTGTGGGTTATTCCTGCCTCTTTTCTTTCAGATCTTTTGCCAAGACATACCTTCCCCTGGTTTCTCATTGCTGACAGCCATTTGAAGGTTAAAGTCAAGAGATTAAGTATGTTTTGCATTCAAAGCACCTAACTTGAAAAGAACAGGCTTAAACATCATGTCCCTCCACAGGCATCTGTGAGGAGTTTTGGAAAAATATTGCCCTTATAACACAGACACTCAGCACAAAGGGCATGTCACTGTGTTGTGTACAGTTCTAGTTACCACACTACCAGAACAATGTGGCTGCTTTGGAGAGGGTACAGAAAAGGTTTACCAGGATGTTGCTTGGTACCGGGGATTTTAGCAATGAAGAAAAAGTTGGAGAGACTGGGTTTGTTTTCATTGGAACGCAGGAGGTTGAGGGGCAACCTAATAGAAGTTTATAAGATTGTGAATGGCATGGATAAAGTGGAAAGCATGAAGTATTTTCCCCAGGATGGAGGGGTCAATTACTAGGGGACACAGGTTCAAGGTGCGAGTGGGGGTGGGGGGAGTTTAAAAGAGATGTGCGAGGCAAGTTTTTCACTCAAAGTGTGGTGACTGCCTGGAACATGTTGCTAGAGGAGGTGGCGGAAACAGACACAACAGCAGCATTCAAGAAGCACCTGCATGAACACACGAATAGGAAGGGAATAGAGGGATAGAGATCCTGTAAGTGAGAATAGTTTTAGCATGGAAGGGCAAAATCTGTCAGTGCAGGCTTGGAGGGCCCTGTTACTGTGTCCTTTTGTTCTTTGACAGCTGGAAAGGGATATCATTGATGCTGAGCACAGTAAAGGTATGAGGATTTCTTTCTAAGTCAGGAGAACTTGCGGTTGATGATGATCTCATGCATCTGCTGCCCTTGCCCTTTTTGGTGGCAGACCTTTCCTGTTTACAAAGTGCCAACAAAGAAACCTTGGTGGAGTGCTGTGGTGCATCTTGTAGATGGTCCACACTGCTGCCACTGTGCCTCAGTGATGGACGGTGTGAATGTTGAAGGTGGTGGATGTGGATGCCAGTCAAGCAGGATGCTTTGTCTTGGATGGTGTTGAGTTTCTCGAGTGTTGTTGGAGCTGCCCTCATCCACGTACATGGGGAGCATTCACCACACTCCTGACCTGTGCCTTGAACATGGTGGGCAGGTTTTGGGGAGTCAGGAGGTGAGTTACTTGCTACAGTACCCCTAGCCTCTGACCTGTTCTTGTAGCCACTGTATTTAAATTGCTAGTCCAGTTCGGTTACTGATCAATGGTAATGCCTGGGATACTGATTGTGGAGATATAGTGATTTTTAAAACTTAATTCATGGAAGGTGGGCATCACTGAATATATCACCCAACCCTAGCTGTCCTTGAACACCTGAATAGTGCTGTTAGGAAAGGAATTCCAGGATTTTGACTTAACCACAGTGAAGGAGTGGCAAAATAGTTCCAAGTCAAGATGGTGTCATTTTTGGAGAATAATTTTGTTATGAGTTAGGCCAGACCACTCAAAACATTCTTAAGCAGGCAGCCCAGACTGTAACTTTACTATTTGTTTCGGTATGTGTACAGTGAAAATTACCCCAGAGTAAGTTAGTAAGGTTGACTACCCAGTTTTAAAACAGACAAAGATTTATTCACAAAATTATGGAATGAAGCACAAAGAACAGAATAAACAATACCTACAGAGCTCAGACTATCCAAGCAAGATTTAATTATGCTATTCCAAAAATACACAACAATCCCAATAAACAATCCCTTAAACACAGAGCAAAAAATGAAACAAAGGCTTACAGGTCAAAGTTCAAAGGGCAGAAGGAGAGGGAGTCTAGCAGCCTGTTTCCACACAGCCCACTGCTGAACTCACTAAAACAAGGCTTCAGCTTTTAGGACTGACCACTCCCCTTTCATTATACAGGTTACTTCTAAAACATAGCCTAAAGTCTCATCTGTTTACATATAAACCAAAAGGCCTCCCAATACCCTTTTCATCGCTGTACCAACCCAGCCGACTCGAAGCCCAGACTGATTTATGACCCCTCTGAAAAAAAAAACCAAGGACACTGTATCCTTGAGAAGAAGGACCCACTTTTAGGGAAAAAAAGGAGCAGCTTTGTGACAACCTGCATATTTATGTTCGGTTCATCACATTATTGAGTTTGTTAATGACTTTATTCAAATTAAGAAGAAACAGGTGGTAGCTATTAATTGTCTGAGCACAAGGGAGAACTTGCAACACTGGCTGGGAGTGATGGGAGTAAGACTGAGATGTCAATAAACAATCCAAGGAGAAAGTTGTCTGGTTTTCAGTTTCCTGTCTCACTGACTAGCTTGGATCCAGATAAACATTACAGGAGGTGGTATTACCATATCTCTACTGCCATTGCCATTCTGCTTCAGTTGAACCACTAGCCCTTGCACTGAATGTCAAGGGGAGGTGGTGAAAGTGGAAACACTGAAGGTAATTTGTCCAGGGAGAGTCCCTGCAGCAATGGCATGGGCTGAGATGGCTGACCTGCGACAACTCCAACCATCTTTCTTTTGCATAACTCCAGCCAATGAGAACTAGTTGTGAAACATGGAAGCCCTTCCTTCCTTCCTTGGTTAATCTACAAAACAGCAAGGGCTAGAGGGATATGGCAAGAATGTAGCATCGGTGTGCAGCAGGTTCAAGGGGCTGCTTGTATGTTTTCCCAGGTGTTTTAGATTCCTGTGCTGCCACTGTTAGGACAGACAAAAAAGCCCAGGTGTCTCTGAAGGAGGAGGCTCTCCCCTATCCCCATTTGCTGCTGACATGGAAGAGGGGTTATTTTATTATCTTTCTGCTGGCATTATTACATTGGACTTACTGTAAATATTATCCAAGTTTGGGGGAGATGATTGCTAGCAATATTACCTGTAGACTATTAAATCCAGAGATCCAGGTCATGATCTGGGGACCTGGGTTTGAATCCTGCCATGGCAGATGGTGGGATTTAAAGTCAATAAATATCTGGAATTAAGGGTCTAATGTTGACCATGACCAAATTGTCGGGTGATTAATGTTCTTCAGGGAGGGTAATTGCTGTTTCTACCTGGTCTGGTCTACACGTGACTCCAGACTCACAGCAATGTGGCTGACTCTGAGCTACCCTGTGGACAATTAGGATGCACCATTAACACTGATCCAGTGAATTAATTTTTTTAAAAATGATTGTCATCACTTATTCGGTTCTCGTGCTGCTCAAGCCAAATATTTTCAACTTGGCACCCAATTTCGTTGGACTCAGCAGCATGTGCCAAAAATCCAATCTCTTTTGTGCCAAATATGCTTTTGTTTTCCCCGTTCACTAAGAGAAAACTGCTGAATGCATATTCCAGTGAGCTGGAGGGCAAATTCTGATCAACGTGAACGGTTCTTGGCAAATGGCGTTGGCTGTTTGCCATCCTTCAGCCAGACGCCAGCTCTTACAGCGCTGGAGCCCAATCCTATTGCCATTCCCTAGTCTAGCTTGTCATTTGTGAGTGGTCTGAATGGGGGATCCACTCAGCTCTCTGTCACCCCTGTGTCCCTCTACGAGGAGGCTTTTAAAACAGCAAATTATTGCAAGACCACGTAACGATTCAGGCCACTCTTCACAAGATCCACCTGTTACTAGAGAATGGTCAGCGCGGTGAAAGGCACCCTCTGGTCTGCATAAAGCTGCCGGTTTTCTGGAAGAGTTACCAGCATCAGAGTATCGCAAATGCACATGTTCCCGAGTTTGAGGCTCCCTGCCAAGGGATGGTCTCGTACTCAGAGCAGCTAATGTAGAGGGTCAATGGGAAAAGGACAACATCTGCCACTCGATAACAAAAGGTTTTTTTGCTGCACCTTGCTAGGGAGCCAGCTTGAGCAGTATGGTGGCTCAGTGGTTAGCACTGCTGTCTCACAGTACCAGGGACATGGGTTCGATTCTACCCTCGGGCGACAGTCTATGTGGACTTATAGAATCCCTACAGTGTGGAAACAGGCTATTTGGGACAACAAGTCCACACCGACCCTCCAAAGAATAACCCATTCCCCTACCCTATTACTCCTGACTAATGAGCCTAACTTACACATTCCTGTGCAATTTAGCGTGGCCAATCCACCCTGACCTGCACATCTTTTGGATTGTGGGAGGAAACTGGAGCACCCAGAGGAAACCCACAGAAACACAGAAAGAATGTGCAAACTCCACACAGACAGTCGCCCAAGACTGGAATTGAACTCAAGTCCCTGGCACTGTGAGGCAGCAGGGCTAACCACTGAGCCACTGTGCCACCCCAATGGAGTTTGCACATTCTCCCTGTGTCTGCGTGGGTTTGCTCTGGGTGCTCCAGTTCCCTTCCACAGTCCAAAGATGCGTAGGTTAAGTGGATTGGCCATGGGAAATGCAAGGTTACAGGCATGGGAGGGTCTGGGTGGGATGCTCTTCAGACGGTCAGTGTAGACTTGATGGGCTGAATGACCTGCTTCCATACTGTAGGGATTCCATGATTCTATGAAATGGTGTTGAACCCTCAGACTGAATGCCTGACATGGGATATATGTCAGAAATATCAGTCACACCACAACAGTACAGCGGCACTACAGACTGAGACATGCTGTGTGGAGAAAAGTTGAATCAAAAGAAGGTATGGTACAGAAAGAGGCCATTCAGCCCATCACTTACTAAATAAACAAGACCGTGGCTTTGTATGCAATGACGTTTGAACTGCTTATCTAGATACTTCTTAAGTGCCTGGAGGGCTCCCACTTGTACCACACTTTCAAGCAGTGAGACCACTCCCTCCGTGACTCCCTCGTCAGGTCCAGACCCCCCACCAACCCAACCTCCACTCCCGGCACCTTCCCCTGCAAACGCAAGAAGTGCAAAACCTGCGCCCACACCTCCCCCCTTACTTCCCTCCAAGGCCCCAAGGGA
>NC_057718.1:14301416-14334966 GCF_004010195.1 Chiloscyllium plagiosum | reverse complement strand
CCCCCACTCCGGCCTATCACCCTCACCTTAACCTCCTTCCACCTATCGCATTTCCAACGCCCCTCCCCCAAGTCTCTCCTCCCTACCTTTTATCTTAGCCTGCTTGGCACACCCTCCTCATTCCTGAAGAAGGGCTCATGCCCAAAACGTCGATTCTCCTGCTCCTTGGGATGCTGCCTGACCTGCTGCGCTTTTCCAGCAACACATTTTCAGTGAGTTTCAGAGTTTCATCCTCTGAGTGAAAACAAAATTCCACAAGCCCCCTTTAAAACCTCTTGTTTCTTACCTTAAAACTGTGCCCCCTAGTTTCTGGCCCCTTTAGGAGGAGTCAGGTTTCTCTCTCTCCATCCCTCTTATAACTATGTACAACCAATCAGATCCCCCTGCCAAGCCCTCACTGCTCGACGAATACAGCCCTTGCCATTCCAATCTTTTTTCACAGTCGCAATTTTCAAGCTGTGCCAACATTTGTGTAAACTTCCTCCTTACAAAGTGAGTATGTCTTTCCTATAATGTAGTGGCAGGACTGTACAGAAAGCTCCAACTATGGACTAACCAGTGTCTTACACTGTCTGACAGCAAGTGTCACCTCCCGTATACTAATAGCATCTTTAAGTTAGCTTGGGGCAGTGACTTGAAAGAAATTCTGGGATTTGCATATTAATCAATTGAAACCTACATCTCCATTCTAACTGATTCAAGATTTAAGAGCTATCTTATGTGTGTTCAATTCGTTCACATGAGTTGGATGACCTTTTAATCTTTCCCTTACAAATTTTATGTCTAAGGTCTTCTTCCCTGGTGACTGTCCACGTCCAGGCAACCTGAAGTGACCTGGTGGCCACTGGGATCTTCCTGTTCCCTTCAAGGAACTGGACATTGAGAGGCTTAACAGAGTACCTATCAATAGTGAGCAGATAGCCCTGCTAACTGTGTGTGCCTCCCCTGGCACCAGCTGAGTGGAATGATGCTGACCAGCAGCAAGAACTCTACACTTGTCAGCTTTTGTTCCCACCTCAGTGGGGGCTAACAAGCATTCCCTCGTGTCTTTTTATGTTTTAGAAGGGGAAATGAGCAGAATAAGAGAGAGCTATTCTATTTTATATTGGGCTCTCACACTACAGTCCACCCTCTGGGCTGCACCACATGTTTCTGACACATTTTATAAAACATCCAAGACTGATGACTTCAATGTCCTTATTTTTAAAAGCAGTCTTCCATCTGTTTAATGGTTACCATATTTTCACAAAAGTAATTTAAAAAGGTCTCAGTTACACTGAAATGGCCGGATCTCTGAAGGAAATCACCTCTTTCTCCAATTGGTCGGATGGTCTTGCTAAACCTGGCTGAGTGAAGATCAGACAAGTTTCATTAAAATACAGTGATGCCATAAGAACCCTGGGCCTTTTAAATCAGACTGGCTTGTTCTTTCCAACAGCTGGAATCTAGAAAGTCAAAGACAAGCAGATTCCTGCCTTGTGCATATAGTACTTGATAGATTGGTTGAGGAGTGAGGTGGTTGTTTTGTCCCTGTGCCAATGAGCAGCATTTAAATACAAATTTCTAGCGCAGGTAATTATTTTTTAATAAACTGCTGGACAATGTCACTGAAGGATGGGGTTTGTTAAGATTGGTGGAAGACCTTCCCTAGCCTTTAGTGGTGCTGCCACAATGCTCAGATGCAAGGACTGCTTTTCACTCTTTGGAATTGGAGATGGCCAGCCTCGGTTGCCCTTGAATTGAGTGGCTTGCCAGGCCCTTTCAGAGAGCAACTCAGTCACATTGCTGTCACATAAAAGTCAGACTTGTTAAAATGCAGATTTCCTTCCTTATGGACCCATTGGGTGTTTACAAATATCAATTATAGTTTGATGGCTGCTACTCCTGAAACTATCTTTCAAGTTCAGATTTTCTTAATTGGATTTAAATCCTGGAATTTGAACCTATCTCCCCACATTGTTAGCCTGGACTGATTCATACATAATGATGGTGTGTCCAATAGTTATGATACAATAGCGAGAATGGGATTAATTTGAGTCAGATTTTTGTCAACGTCAGAGCTAAAGTTTGAGACCAAATGCTGCCCACTGCTCCTAAATTTACAATAATTGGCCTGTACCTAGTTTGTCTCTTCAATGCCTGTGTACCCTTTAAGTTCATTACAACTTAATAACATTGCTTGCCCCTCTCAAACCCCTACCTTACTTCCTCTCACCCATTGGAAAAGTACAGTTTCAAGTGCAAGTGATCACCTTTGCTATATTGACTGACACACTGGGTTCACTATTCAATGCCAATGTTGTCAATGCCATGTGCCAGCTTATCCTCAACTGGTGTCTGCTGTCCATAACCTGGGCATGGAAGACCCTCACTCAAGTATCCCGCCCAGCAACCTTGGCAAATACCACCCACCCCATTTGTGGCAAGGTGTGCGGGGGTTCCAGTGTTGGACTATACAATTACCTCAGAACCAAGAGCTCCATTGTAGAAGCTCATCATCATCGATCTCCAGAGAGACTGTCTGAGGAGATGTTGAAAGTTACTCAGAAATATGACCTACCCCAGGTTGTCTGCTCTTGGTGCCAAATTTGCTGGGATACATTTATAATAGGCAGGACTTTTAATTCATTCACATCCTTTTAATCAAAATTGCGCCTTACACATCTACCGCTACTTGTCAAGAGACTCAAATTCAGCACAGATTAGGTGATAAACTGATGACTTTCCTGATCTGCTTGGCTCAACCCATCAATGGCCAGTGGAAATGTACATCAATTTATTTTCAGACAGAAGGTGAAGATTTGTCTTCAGCGATCAGTCAGCACGTTATGCTGTTCTCTTTCAGTCAAAACATTAGAGGTACAAATCCCACTCCAGAATTACAAACAAAATGATCTAAACTTTCAAACATAAAATGCCCCACCTGAAGTGCCAACTATTGTCTGCAACATTAAACCCCAGATGCCCATCTACCCACCAAGACATGGACAAAATATTTTTCATGGGCAAAGCCGACATCCCATGCCCTGGCCAACATTTATCCTTCAATGTTACTAAACAGATTATTTGTTCATTATCATGCCTGTGGGAACCTTGTGAACCACATTTTCATCAAAGCAACAGAGCGGGTATCAGATTAACCAACAGGAAAGTAAACCTGAAACGAGTGATTTTCTGGTTGCTGAGACGTAACTACGTGAAGTGCCACAGATATCACTGCTGGGGTCTCAACTACTCACAATCTATACTGATGAAGTGGATGAAGATACAGCATAGATGCTCGGCAGTCATCTTTGCTTATGACATAGAGTTAGGAGTGTAAACTGGGACGAATCTGCAAAAGGGATGAAGTGAGTAAACAAAAGTATGGCAGACCGAGTATAATGTGGGAAAAATTAACCTGCTCACTTTGCAGGAAGAATGGAAAGCAGCATATAGTTTAAATGGAGAGAGATTATAGAGTCCAAGATACTGAGGGATCTGGTGTCTTGGCACAGGAATCACAAAATGTTAGTATGAAGACAATCAGGAGACAAATGGAACACTGGCGTGTACCACAAGCAGAATGGAACATAAAGGCAGGAAGTTTTGCCAAGGCTATAGAAGACATTAATAAGACTATATCTGAATTACAGTTTTAAATTTTCTTATTTAAGAAGGGATATTATTGATATTAGACACACTTCACTCAACTGATACCAGGGATGAAGGCTGATCAGGTTGGACCTGTATCTATTGGACTTTAGCAGAATGAGAAGTGATCTTATTGAGGTGCTGAGGGGGTTTGACACAGTGGACGGTGAAAGGATGATTCCCCTTGTGGGAGAAACCAAAACTAGAGGACACAGAATAAACGTAAGGGGCCTATCATTGATGACTGATAGGAGGAGAACCACTTCTTCTCAGAGAGGGCCATTCGTTTGAGGAACTTTCTTCCCCGAGGGAGCTGTGGAGACCAGGTCATTGAATATTTATAAATTGGAGTTGGATAGATTCTTTATTCATTGGGAATGGCAGGATATTTAGGGGATCAGTAAGCATGGGGAGATGGGGCCATAATCAATTCAGCCATGATGTTACAAAAATGGCTGAAAAGGCCAGAGAGAACAAACTGCCTATTCCTACATCTTAATTTGTGTTTGTAAAGGTGCGCAGCCCAACCCCCAACTACACTGCTGTTACAGGGAGGTGGGGCAGGATGGAGTTAGGATCTGTCAGGTTTGGATCCAGTTCAGAGGTGACCAAGGAGGTGCACGGACCAAGGTGGGCCAGTTCAAAGGCTTCTGGGACCCCTATTCAATTTTCACTCAAATGTTGTGCCCACTAAACCACATCCCTTACATCCCTTCATCATTCCACACACTTCCCAATGTCCCCTCCATGCTTCATCTTGCCTGATTTCATTAATGAGCTATGGAACCCAAACATTCATAAAGACACCATCTGGCAACTGTGTCAACAGAGACATGGCCATATATTTGTTCCTGTATTATGAAGGCCTTATTGAGTTAAAAGACGCTAATGGAATAGGGTCTGTTTACATGGCTTGAAGGTGAGTGTTAGCTTTGACTGTTAGAAATAGTTAGGTGGTTCGAACAGTTTATTCTCTCTTGATGTGGTTTTTCAAAGCCTGAATGATTATTTGGAATGGATCAAAAGGTGTGGTATCTGGTAGATCTTTTGTTTCTAGTACCATGAATGGACGTGTCAGATTCACACTTACACAAGTTTGAAAGAGCAGAAGATTTACGCAAAAGGAGATTTTGGAATGGTGTTTTTTGAATAGCATTTCAATGTCTTGCCACTAGTGTATAGCTCATTTGTTCTATACATAGCTCATAATGGGTGGCTATGGAGGGTATAGGGAAGCATGCAAGAGCCATGGGTATGACAAACTGATATGGGGATTATGAGGTGGCAGGGGTAAGACCATTTAAACGTACCTGTTCAAAGATTCCAGGATCCAGGTTGTGATTTACCTTCAAGGAGCTGCAAACTGGCAAAACTGGGTAACCAACCTTGAAAAGATGCCTTAAAAGTTTAAAAAAAAATGCAGGGATGTAGCCAGCCAGACGTGGAAATTGCCAGAAGGGAGTTGGGTCAAAAATCCTGGAATCAGGGCCCATCTGCCATTTTTAAAGGTCTCCAGAGTCAACCTGACTCCATGAGAATCTAGCCTCATGCGTGTGAATTAGCTGCCTTGCTGCTTGTGTTATGATAGTTCACACATTCCAAAAGCACTCCATTGACTGTAAAGTGGTTTTGGATTTCCAATAATTGTAAAAATCATAGAATCACAATGATTACAACACAGGGGATTGCTATTTGTCCTGTTCCATCTGTGTCCACTCACTGCAAAAGCAACTCAACTTGCACCACTCAGACATCTTCCCTCCATAACCCTACACCCACTTTCTATTCAAAGGAAGTTCTCTTTTGAAACTTTTGACTGAATCTTCCCCCAACACTCTCAGGCAGTACAGTCTGGGGAGGGGGCATAGGGAAGGAAAAGAAAGATGTAGTGTAAGGAAAAGAGAAAGAGATATAGAGAGAGAAGGGGGAGGAAGGAAAAGAGATGGAGAAAGTGAGAGGAAGGAAAAGGAGGGGTAAGGAAAAGGCGGGGAGGGAAGGAAAAGAAACAGGAAAGAAAAAAGAGATGGGGAGGAAGAAAAGAGAGAGGAAGGAGAGATAAGGGAAAAAGAAAAGAAGAAAAGAGAGAAGATGAAAAGAGAAAGGACAGAGAAGACAGGAAGGAGAAAAGAGTGAGAGAGCTCAAGATGAATTATCCATTTCAAACAGGTGGGCTTTTAAAAACTTGATTTATTACTATACAGTGAAAAATATTGTTTTATGTGCTTTACTGGCAAATCATACCATACAAGTGCATCAGGGAAATAACACAGAGTGCAGGATACAACTGCCATGGAGTTGCAAAGAGAGATCAACATTAACATTAAAGAAGTCCATTCAAAGGTGTGATAGCAATGGGGAAAAAAAGCTGTTCTTGAATCTGTTTGCCCATGTTTTCAAACTTTTATAACTTCTACCCAATGGAAGAGGGTGGAAGAGAGTACAACTCGGTTGGGAGGGGTCTTTGATTACATTGATTGCTTTCTCGAGGCAGTGGGAAATGTAGATGGAGTCAATGGATGGAAGGCTGGTTTGTGTGATGGACTGGGCTGTGTCCATGACTCTCTGCAGTTTCTTGTGGTCTTGGGAAGAGCAGTTATGCATCCACGCTGTGATGCATCCAGATAGAATGTTTGCTATGGTGTATCTATGAAAATTGGTAAGAGTGATTGTGGACATGCCAAATTTCCTTCACCTCCTGTGGAAGTAGAGACATTGTTGTGCTTTCTTGACCATAGCGTTCACCATGGGTGGACCTGGACCAAATGTTGGTGATCATCACTCCCAGGAACTTGACGGTCTCGAACATCTCTACCACAGCACCATTGATGAGACAGGGGTGTGCCCTCCAGTCTGCTTCCTGAAGTCAATGACCAGCTCCTTCACTATGCTGACATTGATGAAGAGATTGTTGTCTTTAAACCAAGCCATTAAGCACTCAATCTCCTTCCTGTACTCCATCTCATCATTGTTTAAAGATCCAACCTATAATAGTGGTGCTTTCAGCAAACCTGTGAATGAAGTTGGTATGGAATTTGGCCATACAGCAGTGTGTGCATAAGGAGTGTGGCAGATTGATAGATGTGTCGATTGGAAGGTGTTAAGAGACATGGAGCAAAGTTGGATAAAATCAAGATGGATCACGTATCAGCCATAATCTCATTGAACAGTAGAACAACCTCTTGTAGCCTCCTCCTGTTCCTATCCTCTTCTCTTCTCAGACTTTTCTTTTCAATATTTCATCTCTGGAACTTACTTTGTAGAATTTCTTTAAACTGCTGATAAATTTGCAACGTACTGTGCTTGAAAGAAATGTTTGAGCTGTAGTGCTGAAAGCAGTGCTGCTGTTATGTGGAGTCATGCAGGATTATTGTGATCTATGGCCCAACTTAAAATGCTATCAATCAGGTCGCTTGACACAAATGAATTAGCAAAAAAAAAAGTACTACTTCCACCTGATTAAACTCACGCCTGGGAGGTAATTGCGTCTGCCTGACCACCACCTTTCGCGTCAGAGTCGCTGTGTAAGGGTGCTTTCCTTTGTGTGCCTGGGTTGATCCTTGCAAGGGTGAGGTGAGAGCGTAGCTAACCGTTGGTTTAGAAAGAGGCAAGTTTACCCTTGAATACTGTGGGATCAGTTACAGATCTCACAAAGTGCCTAGCCACTTCTACACTGTGAATCCTGGGCATAGTTTCCAGTCATAAAGTCCTCTATATTCTTCCCTGCTTTAAGGAAATCCTCCCTGGCACTGTGATGTTCCTTCTAGTCTCATCATTAGGTATGAACAGGCTGATGGATTGTCGTGTCTATTGTAGACCAGCCTGATCCTGCCTTTAATTACTCCTCCATAACTGGAGTCACTGGATACAGAATGATTTATTAGCTACTACAGCCGTATATTCATGTTCAAACCTGAGATTGATAGGTTTCTAGAAATAAAAAATAACAAGGGATATGGGAAAATATTGCTGAAGGTGGCTTGCCATGATCGAATTGAAGGTCAGAATGGGTTGAAAAAGCTGAATGGCCTATCCCACTCCCATTATGCTCTTATGTATAGAGAAAGAACAAAGGGATGTACATATAATGCAACATCATTTCATTAATATAGAGAGTGATGCTTAGAATCAACCAATAAGCTCTTGAAAAGAAGTTTATAAAGCGCGGTGAGTTTAAGATTACTGCATACATTTTGATTAAAGTATTTATATACTGTGATCTTACTCCACCCCTCTCTTCACTGCTGGATGTTTGAATCCCTCTATAGTACTCAAATGAGGTGCTACACATACCCATTAACTGCTCCCTTTGCACCTTAAAACAATTCCAACTGTTGCCCGACCCCTCACAAAACTGCCTCTCTCACACAAACCCCCACTCTTTAATCCCGTAACCTCCTCTCCCGTGAGTGCAGACACCTTTTCTGCATCACAACTTCCCTCTTTGCAAAGGCAAATCCACTATCGATTCGCTGCACTTTGAGAATAGAACATAGAACATAGAACATAGAACAATACAGCACAGAACAGGCCCTTCGGCCCGCGATGTTGTGCCGAACTTCTAACCTAGATTAAGTACCCATCCATGTACCTATCCAAATGCCGCTTAAAGGTCGCCAATGATTCCGACTCTACCACTCCCACGGGCAGCGCATTCCATGCCCCCACCACTCTCTGGGTAAAGAACCCACCCCTGACATCTCCCCTATACCTTCCACCCTTCACCTTAAATTTATGTCCCCTTGTAACACTCTGTTGTACCCGGGGAAAAAGTTTCTGACTGTCTACTCTATCTATTCCTCTGATCATCTTATAAACCTCTATCAAGTCACCCCTCATCCTTCGCCGTTCCAACGAGAAAAGGCCGAGAACTCTCAACCTATCCTCGTACGACTTCCTCTCCATTCCAGGCAACATCCTGGTAAATCTCCTCTGCACCCTCTCCAAAGTTTCCACATCTTTCCTAAAGTGAGGCGACCAGAACTGCACACAGTACTCCAACTGTGGCCTAACCAAAGTCCTGTACAGCTGCAACATCACTTCACGACTCTTGAATTCAATCCCTCTGCTAATGAACGATAATACACCATAGGCCTTCTTACAAGCTCTATCCACCTGAGTGGCAACCTTCAAAGATCTATGTACATAGACCCCAAGATCCCTCTGTTCCTCCACCTGACTAAGAAGCCCTGCGGCTCCCTCAGTACCTCCAAGACATTATTGAAGGTCCTAGTGAAATGAAATGGTGGACAGTGAGAGGAGCTCTCTGAAGCTACTGAGGGAGATACAGGGCTTACTGCCAGTACATTCTCAAAGTGAAGCTAACTGACAGTGGATTTCCCCTAGGACAGAGTGAAGTTGCAATTCCGGAAAAGGTGTGTGCACTCACAGAAGAGAAGATTACTGGATTAAATAGTGGGGTTTGTGAGAGAGAGGCAGGGATGGGGCAATGGTTGGATCCATTTTAAGATGTTGTCACCTACCCCATCCACCTGGGCTTCTCCTGCATCCAGTTCACTTACATTCCCACCTCCGATCTCAAAGCAAAACCAACTTAGCACAAGCAAGCTAATTATCCTTTAATGTGTGGCACTTGGATAATTTTCATAATTGCAAGTGATTAAATCAAACAGTGACATCTGCAGTGAAATTCAAATTAAAGAGAATTATTGGCCTACTATTACAAAATTAATTGGTACCTCATGCCGACCTTTAATTCAATAATTGATTAACCTGACTGGTTCCATTTGTTAGAGACACAGGTCCAAATGCCCGAGTGTGAATGAAACTCAGTACCCAAACGATCTTCTTCAGAATAAGGAATGTCCTCACCAGATCCCACAAGGAGAAATGAGGCCTTCACTCCCCATTCTCTTTGAACATGTGGGAGCTGCTGCAAAATGTGCCCAATCCCAACAATCCTGGCTTATTAAAAGATAGGGCGAGAAGGTTACACATCAGAAATTGTAAAGGAACATACTATGGACTCTGGAATTCTGAAATAAAAGAGCAGTTCAGCTCTGTGGAGAGACACAGAAAGTGGGAAGACCGAGGGATGTATTAGGTTTTGAGTATGTGTAAGTGGAATAAGAACAAACAGGAGGTCAGGGATAGGATGAGAGACAGGTGTCAGAGAGAGAGTCAGAGAGATGGTTTACAGCGGAGGAAGAGGCCCTTCAGCCCATCGAAAGAATTGAAAAGGTGGAAGAGTTAGTCCCTCAGAGTCATGGGGGAAAATGAAGACAAGGCAAGCAGACAAAGGAATCAAAAACAAAGTGTCAAGTCCAGGCATGCTGCTGGCTGAAGACAAAAATAAGAAATAGAAATCAAAATAAGTGACAAGGAAACAAAATAGAACATGCCGAGGTAATGGTCCAAGTATTGTCAACACTGCTTCCTGCTAAAATGCCAAGGATAATTAAATTCCTAATGAAAGGCTCCAACCCAAAACATCGATTTTCCTGCTCCTCGGATGCTGCCTGACCTGCTGTGCTTTTCCAGCACCACTCTCAACACTAATTAAATTCCAACCTTCTCTCTATTTTCCTTGCATGCCTGTCTCGGTTCTTAAAACTGAACTGAAATTTAATTTTCCCTACATACATTAGATCACAGTGATGTCCGGCTTCCAGTCCACTGGCTCCAAAATCCTCACTGTCAACTTCCAGGCTTTCCATGAATCCCTCCAGCCAGCCCTGGATCTATTTGCAGGACACATCCTCCACACCTTGGACTCTGGCCTGCTGATCTTCACCTTGTCCTGACCTTCGTCATTGCAACCAATAACCAACAGGGAAAGAACCTGTGGTCCATGCAGTGTATTCCAGGCCAATGGACAATATATATAATGCTGCTGGGCTCGTGATCCAGAGGCCCTGCCTCATGTTGTGGGGACACAGTTTCTAATCTCACTACAGACAGCGATGGAAGACGACAAGACTAGATTGGCGAAACTAGGTCGCTCTCCTTGGAGCAGGGAAGATTTGATAGATATGTATAAGATTATGACAGGTTTAGATAAGGTAATCAAAGCTAAACTGTTTCCATTATATGGTAGATGACACAAGGACAAAAGGGTCACATATTTAAGATTTTGGGAATGCAATTTCAGATATGTAAGGTAGTAAATGTCTTACATTGCAAGAGACAATAGCCTGGAACTTGTAGCCTAGGAAAGGATGATGTAGAGTCAATTAATGATTTCAAAAGGAAACTGGATGGGCAGTTCATGGTAAGAACCTTGCAGGACAGTGAGGAGAGGGGAATAATGGGACAGTGACCAGTTACTCGACAGAGCTGAGAATCTTGATGAGCTGAATTACCTCTTGCTGTGCTGTTACAACTCCACTGGAGGCTTGAGGATTGAGCGAGTTCAACCATGATGCGCCACTAGTCAAATGGTCAGTTTTGGTGTACCATCAATGCTCATACACCACCATAGGTACAGGGTGTCCAGTGGATCAAATCAAATCAAAGGGTGTGGCAATAAATCGGGTAAACCTAAAAAGGTGGGATAAGGAGGCGTTTCCCTCAATTCTGACCCTGGTTAGTTTGACATTGTCATTTCTTTTCCCCTTAAATCTCGACACGTCAGTTCCCAAAGAGTCAGGAGCAATAAGCAGCAAATAAACAGAAACCAATAAAGGACTGACTCAATTAAACTATCTTCATTAACAGGTAGGCTGGCTCTTCAGCTTCTCTAGGCAGAGGTGGGCCCTGCAGACTCTGGAGATTAGAGTGGTGCTGGAAAAGCACAGCAGGTCAGGCAGCATCCAAGGAGCAGGAAAATCTACGTTTCGGACCAGGGCCCTTCATCAGGGCTTCAGCTTTTCTGTTGGCAGCTGGGTTGTTCAGCCTGTCACAGCAGAGTCTTCTACTGGGTAACACTGACCTGGGCCAAATTGATCGGACGTTACAGTGGGCACTCAGTAACTTCCTTCCCTCTCTCGTTACAGCCAGAATTTAACTAGAATAAACTGAACGGAGCTTAGCCCTTCAAAACAACAGCGCCTTCAAAGACAAAGCTCAAAGCCCTCCAAACAATAAACTTGAAAGTCAAGTTTGAAAAATCCCTCACATGATATGCCGAGTTTCAGAACTAGTATCCCCCTCACACCCAGAGCAATTAAGGTGACAGATTCAACCCTGTAAAAGGTGCAGGCTTAAAAAGGAACAGATGTGGATCTGTGTAATGAGGTGGACCTATGTTGATGGGGAGGCAGAGGCCTAGTTTATGAATCCAGAAATTCAGCTACTGCTCTGGGGTCCTGGGTTTGAGTCTCATCGTAGCAGATGGTGGAATTTGAATTCAATAAAAAGAATAAGGAATTAAGGGTGTAATGATGACCATGAAACTGGTGTCGGAAAAACTGGCTCACTTTAGGGAAGGGAGCTGCCATCCTTATCTGGTCCGGTCTACATGTGACTCCAGACCCACAGCAATCTGGTGGACTCTTAACTGCCCTCTGGGGAATTAGGGATGGACAATAAATGCTGGCCTAACCAGAGATTTCTTCACTCCCGGGCTGAGGGCAAACTCTTCCTTACACAGCTTGGGTCCTCAAAAACATACTTCACCAATGACATGTAAATGTGATTCACTACCTGTGATGTAGGAATGATGTACAGGTTCGTAACTTTAATTCCATTTTCACTTAATTGTACCTTTCCTTTCATATCCTGTCCACCATTTCCTTGTTAGCAGCTGAGTTTATTGGTTGACATCTATTACCACATCTCAGTGACATATTGCTGTGTTTTTTGCCTGCTTTGTTAGCTTTTTGAAGTGGGCCTTCGCTACGATGCAGCCTTCCGGCAGCAGTTTCTTGGGTGAAGTGTCGATATTAAGTTGCGGAGAGCTTCTCCTCACCGGGACGGTATGGACACTGTTGACCGACGGTGCTCAGCTCTGAGTGCCTGGAACCCAGGACTTGCCATCTGCTCCCAACCCACTCTCCCATCAACGGCTGCAAAGTCTGTGGTAATTGACTTTGATCTGATTGTCACGTGTATTTTACAGTCAGAATACAATAAAATGCAGTGAAAAGCTCTCATATGTCGCCACAAAACGGCACCATTTTGTACAATTTAAGAATAAGGAAAGAGAAAGGAAGATATAGTTTGAAGGGAGTCTGTCAGTCCTGAGTCAGCTCATCACTGTCAACAACATGTGCACCACCATCCCTCCGCCACCACTTCAGTGTCTTCTATATTGGACACCAACAACAAAGTCCATCCTTCCCACAGCCAATTGAGGAGATGGACAATTCATTTCTCTTAAAATCTACCTGTTGCAATATGATCCAGCACCTCTGAGGCAGGTGGGACTTGAACCCAGGCTCTCCGAGTCAGAGATCAAGACGCTGCTATTATACCACCGATGACTGATGGCCAAGAGCTGACCGAGCCCCTGCTTTCAACTCCCTACCCCCAAACTCTCGGCTCCAACTGTTGTTTGACCAGAAAGCTGCAAATTTCAATATTGGAAAGAACTGAAAAATAAAATAAACATCAATTTCGGCTACAATACTTTTTGTCGACAGCAGATGTTCCCAGGATGTTAAGCGTTTCATATGAAAAGGCAAAATACTTTCAATTCTGGCGAACAGATAAACAGTGAAGCAAGTCTAGCAGCATCTGTGAAGAGAGAAATGTTTGAAGTCTGAAGAAGGGTGACCAGCTGGGAAAAGTTAGCTGTTTCTCTCCCTCCACAGTTGATGCCAGATCTGCTGAGTTTCTCCAGCACTGTTTGTATTGAACTTTTCATCCTTAGCCACTCGAGGGTAATCCTGCAGTGAATCAGAAAACTCTCTGCATGGTGTTCTCCATCAGCTGTATTGCTGCTTACCTTCCCCATCCCTGGGCTCTCCTTGACCTTGTTGATGGCTCGCAGGAGGCACGGGGGTGCCGGGGGTGGGGACATCTGCAGGATGCCGCTGAAATTGGTCGGGAACAGCGGGGACTCGGAGACATTCGGAGCGGGAGACCGATGATGTTTCTTCTTCTTGGAGGACAGGTTGAGTTTCTGGGCAGCTCTGTGGGAACACAAAAGGAAATGAAATTTAAACAAAAAATCCATACGGAGAAGCTAGACACACTGAGCAGCTGCACCTACTGGCTAAGGAGCAGAGTTCAGGTGAAACCATCCCCACCCCCACCCTCCAGGAGACAGACTGTAAAACTTCAAACAACAGTCTCGCAGGACCATCACCGAGGTACCATTCCCTTCCCTGCAGTTGGGAAACCTCATGCCCAATCCCAGCCTTTGAGCATTGCTTCTGACCTGAGGCAGTGTATTGACCCTCAAGCTAAAATAGTAACATCCCAAGGACACAGCCAACAGGGGATTATATTAACTACCAGAAAAGGTAAAATCACCATAGTCTTACCAGACCATAGCACTGCTCTCTCAGACAGAGGGGAGTGGAGATTTAGCCTGAGGGTCACGATGTCTCAACTGAGGGGAGAGGTTGAGAAGGAGGGTCCTTCCTGGTATCTCAGCCGTTGCAGGAATTGAATCTGGGCTGTTGGCATCATGGAGACTTATCTAAAGCATCAAAACCACAATGCTCTTAGCTGTGCCCATCAAGAGGCATTCTGGATTGTTGAGGGACTGAGTGAAGACCCTGCCCCATATTCCATCGAAGGGATACATGGCCCTTGTGAGTGTCCATATACAGTACAGTGCAGAAAGGGGAGGAACCATTTCGCAAACATATGACACCGCTGTGTCATATCGGGTTTCCCCGTCTTTAGAAAGGGCAGAAATGCTGCTGGCTGCCTTCTTCACCCACCCAAACCAATCTTTTTTTTATTTATTCATTCATAGGATGTGGGCGTTGCTGGCATTTAATCGCCTATCCCTAATTACACAGAGGGCAATTAAGAGTCAACCACATTGCTGAGGGTCTGAAATCCCATATAGGCCAGACCAGGTAAGGACAGCATTCGTGAACCAGATGGATTTTCCGACAATCGACAATGAATTTATGGTTATCATTAGACTATTAATTCCAGATTTTATTTTAAAACTTAAATTTCACCATCTGCGATGGCAGGATTTGAACCCAGCTCATCAGAACCTTATCTGGGTCTCTGGATTAACAGTCCATCACCTCCCCTGTCACCATTATACTTCGCTGAGATGTACTGAACAACACAGTATTGCAGTTTGAATCCTGCAGCACCAAGTCTTGTTTCATGTCTTATTGTAACCAGCACATTTTGTACATAATACACTTCCAAAATTCAACCTTGGGTCCTCACTGCGTTTTATTGTGGGATTTGATATGTTCCTGCTGAGATTGGGTAACCAACATTGCTGTTCCACCGCGTTCATGGAACCAGAGAATTGCTACAGCACCGTGTAAGTCTATATCACTTTGTGTCCGTGCTGACCTTCCTACACAGTGCTATGAATTGGAGACTGAATTTCAAATCACACTGGATCCTTCGCCCATCTGGGGGGCATGTTAGACCCCCGAAACATCGATTCTCCTGTTCCCTGGATGCTGCCTGACCTGCTGCGCTTTTCCAGCAACACACTTTCAGCCCCAACTACAACTAATCCAATCATAAAAATCACAATGTGTTGAAGAAACACTGCAGGTCTGGCTGTATTTGTGTGGACAGAGAAACCAAGCCAGTCCAACAGGACCCATGCTCAGCCTTCCTCCCATTCACATATTTCTTGTAATATTAGATCATATTTCTACTGAAGGGTTCAGAATGAAGATAGGTTGGACAAAGCATCAAATTTCTTTCCACGAGACCAATCTCTAATATCAGAGACACTTAAACCACAGAGATTTCCAGAAATAAATTCCACCATTGTGCTTCTATTGACCTTCAGGCCATCAATCCAACAATCAATACAGATTTCATTGTTTAACTCAAATTGCCTCAATACCTAGCCTGGCCATCATTTTCCATTGAGTCGCTGATTGATGCCTTCACTCCCATTCACAACCCAACTCATTTTCAAAGATTTAACTCAGTCATCGCTAACTGTCTTGATGGCAACAGTGTCAGTTGCTCAGATTTAGGAGGTTTTGCAGAGGTTGAAGATTTAGACACACTTGGGTGGTATCTTTCCACCTACAGCTTGGAATTATTTGTAACTTGTTTGACCCAAGGGAGGGAGTGCGGAGTAGGTTCACTTGGCCAATTCCAGCAATAGCAGGATTGTCCTATGGTTCAACTGGGCCTATGAAAGGATGAAAGGGAATCTCCATTCTAACAGGGTTAGATAGACAAGATGCAGCAAGGATATTTCTCTGATTGGGGAATTTAGAACCAGAGGCGCAGTCTCAGGACATGGGGTAGTCATTTAGGGCTAAGAGGAGGAAAGATTTCTTCACTCAAAAAAAGGAACTGAACTTGTGGAACTTTCTACCACAGGAGGCTATGAAGGCCAAGTCAATGGACATATTTGAGAAAGACAGACATTTTTAAGATTTTGACTGAGTTATATATTGTCATATATATCTAAAAAGATACAGTGAACGGTGTTTTGTAAACACGATTCTGCTCCATTTTGAGTTACAAAAAGAATAAAAATAAATTACATAAATAGAATTAAATCTTCCAATATAAAGGTGCTCCAGAGCTTCTGCATCGTCTCTGCAAGATATTCAGAGCCTCAAGGCTTCTCCATTCGAGGTACAGTGACAACGGCCCTGCAAAGAGACCCTCTCTGAGCTTACCAAAGCCAGGAATCCTCACTCGTGAGATCAGTATGTGTTCACTCTAAACAATGTCTAAAGCCACTGGACATTTGCATTGGCTCTTCAATTGTTGGATCCAATGTACAACCTCAAGACAACCAAAATATGAGGGTTTAAATACAAGGACATTGAAAATCTACGGGGTGAAGGGACAACATCACTAGCTTGGTAACCGACAAATCCAGGCTAATGCCCTGGACATATTGGTTCGAAGCCCACCTTGGCTGCTGGTAAAATTTGAATTCTGTTAATAAATCTGTATTTTAAAAAAAATCCTGGACCAATGGCAACCACATAGGATTTTAAGACAAATCAATCTTGTTCACTAATGTCATTTAGGGAGGGAAATCTGCCATCCTTACCTGGTCTGGCCTACACAAGACTCCAGACTCACAGCAATATGGTTCACTCTTTGCTGTCCTCTGAAATTGCCCAAGCAAGCCACCCAGTTCAAGAGCAGTTAGGGACAGGCAACATAAACTGATCTCGTCAGCTATATCTACATAGTACTAAGTGGATCACTTATACAGAGACTCAGTGCACATATGATCAATCAAATGTTGTCCTTCTATGATTGTGAATTTTTTTTTAAAAACCCCAAAAGATAATGTATTAAAACAGGTTTTTTTTTAAGAAGAAGATAAAGAATGAGCGATAATGTTATTGAAACATCCTACATTCTCAGAACTGACAGGGTAGATGTGGAAAAGTTGTTTCCCCCTTTTGTGAAGGTCTAGGACCAGAGGCCACCATCTCAGAATAAGATGTTGCACATTTAAGACACAGGTGAGGAGAACCTCTCACTGCGGTGAACCGGTGGAAATTCTTGACTGCAGAGGGCTGTTGAGGTTGGATTACTAAGTATATTCAAAGCAGAGATAGACAGGTTTTTTTAAATTAGTATGGGAATCAAGGGTTAAAAGGAAAGCCAGGAAAGACGAGTTGAAAATTATCAAAAACAGAAGTTGCTGGAAAAGCTCAGCAGGTCCAGCAGCATCTGTGCAGAGAAATCAGAGTTAACGTCCGGTGACCCGTCCCCAGAACCAGACCTGAAACGTTGACTCTGATTTCTCTTCAGAGAGGCTGCCAGCCCTGCTGAGTTTTCCAGCAACTTCTGTTTTTGTTTCTGATTTACAGCATCCACAGTCCTTTCGGTTTTGATTGAGGATTATCAAATCAGCCATGATCTCAGAGTTGAGTCCGCCATTCAACATGGCTGAATGGTCACCTTCTGCTTCTATGCCTTATGGTCTTGTGAAATACTAGCCCAGATCAGCAGCAAGAAAGGTAAACGAGCAGCTGGTCATTGACATGCCAGGCTAAGATTCTTGATGAAGAACTCCTGCCCGAAACATCGATTTTCATGTTCCTCAGATGCTGCCTGATCAGCTGTACTTTTCCAGCACCAATCTAATCTTGACTCTAATCTGCAGTACCCACTTCTCCGAGGCTAAGCGCTAGTCAATGGTACACCAGCTGAGTGCCAATCTCATCTCAATTGCCAACTGCATGATTGTTATCATCAGCCCGGTGCCGATTTACTTAGATTACTTACAGTGTGGAAACAGGCCCTTCGGCCCAACAAGTCCACACCGACCCGCCGAAGCGTAACCCACCCATACCCCTACATTTACCCCTTACCTAACACTACGGGCAATTTAGCATGGCCAATTCACCTGACCTGCACATCTTTGGACTGTGGGAGGAAACCGGAGCACCCGGAGGAAACCCACGCAGACACGGGGAGAACGTGCAAACTCCACACAGAGTCGCCTGAGGCGGGAATTGAACCCGGGTCTCTGGCGCTGCGAGGCAGCAGTGCTAACCACTGTACCACCGTGCCGCCCATGCGGCAGATATAAGTTGATATTTATTTCTTCCATTCATTTCTGCTTTGACAATTGGGAGTAGCGATTAGACACTCAGGTTCAATTCAAGTGCAAACTCCTACTTTCACTGGAGAGGAGTAAACCAAAGAAGCATTAAGCTGTGAAAGCAGCTGGTTACAGGCTCACATCTAGCAGTGGCTCTCACTTTGCAGACCTGCATGAGCTCATGCAGAAGTGAAAGGGTAAGAGGAGACATACAAAGGACTGACTCCTTATTCTCAGCATAGAGCCATCAGCAGTTATCAGAGAGGCTGCTATTATATACAGAATGATGTTCAGCATAGGCCATTCACTACAACCGGTCCATATTGGTGTTTATACCCCACTCAACTTCCTCATAATGACCATGAATCCATTGTCGATTGTCAAGAAAAGCCCATCCAGTTCACCAATGTCCTTCAGAGAAGGAAACTACCATCCTTACCTGGTCTGGCCTACGTGACTCCAGACCCTGAGCAGCATGGTTGACTCTTAACTGCCCTCTGTGCAATTAGGGACAAATAATAAATGCTGGGCCAGCATTGTGTGAATGAAGTTAAAAAAAATCTTTCCATCTCAATCTGTCATCATGAATCCATTTACTTCTCCTGCATATGCTTATCCAGACTTCCCATAAGTACATCTAACCAGAATCACAATTGTTAGTGAGCAGATGTGCCATTTGGCCCATCGCATCTGTGACAGCTCTCTAAATGGCACTAAGTGAGATGCTTGTTCTTCCACCACCTCACTGCAACTCTGCACACTCTTCCTTTTCAAATAACTCTCTAAATCCCTTTCGAATTCCTCAAAACCCCTTCACTTCAACCACTCCCCTTGCGAGTGCTCCACATGCTGGGTCAAGAAATTTCTTCTACATTTTCAAATTAACTTCTTACTGACTATCTAAACTGATGACCTCTTTCCACAACAGGAGGTATCCTGTCTGCATCCACTTGATCAGAAGCTGCAGAAAAGTAACCCCTCAACACTCCTATTCAAGAGAGAAAAGAAAGCCTCAATATCTCCTAATAGGTGCACAGCTGTATCAGAAATTTCTTTCTGTCTGCCAGCACATCTTATCTGCAATATCACTACAACTGTCCTTGCCCTGTAATAAAAAAAAAAGGCAAAAATATACTGTGGATATTGGAAATCTGAAACGACACAGAAATTTCTGGAGAAACTCAGCAGGTCCAGCCGCATGTGGGGAGAGAAACAGTTAGTGTTGAGTTAGTATGATCCTTCTTTGAAAAATGTTTGATAATGGCAGTCTGGTAACTGATCTGTGCTCTCTGTGTTTGATTGGTTAAGGCTGGAAGTGTATTCAGTAAAATAAGAAGTGATTTTGCTAAACTAATGTTGAGCCTTCAGACCCCCGAAGAAGCTGCGAGAAGACATCTTGTGACTGTAGAGATATTCAAAAACTTCTATAAATAAACCTGTTGCACATGTGGAAACTCACGTCATCTCTGCATTACTGTGAAGTAAATATACAACAGTTAATGTTTGGAAAGTGCTGCTGAAGTAGTCTTGGTGGTTTACTGGTGACCATTTTGCAGGAAGTATATCTCATTCACTGTACGTGAAGGGACGAAGGATCATCCAGCCCTATAACCAGCCACTCAGTAATGCAGGCTTAAGAGCGTTAACACATGCCCCTAACTGTGAGTATCAAGCTCAGAGTTAGAAACTGAAATCCTGTCAACCCATTACATTCTGGAAACTATCAGTCCTGAGTACTAAAAGGGGTCATTCACCTCAGAGAATGCAGGTCACTCAAATCCACTTGACCCAAACACGAAAGAGGGCCCGTTGACATGCCAAAAAGGATGCTCTTGGCTTCATGAAAAATGACCAGGACATTTGTGGATTAGTGGGTTACAATTAAATGGCTTCTTTGAAACAGATGTGCCCCGATTAGAGGCCTGTTGAGCAAATCAGCTCCACAAACAGTAAATAAAATCAATTGTTATCATTAGACCAATGTAGGAAGGGGGTGGGGGGGTGAGGGCAGGACGGAGAAAGATGACTAACTATGCTCACAAGTAACATTAATGCAATCAGACATCAAGATGTATCTCAATTACTGGCACCGTTGCTAGGCAACCTGTTTGGTGAAGCACTAAACAGACCATCTGTATTTTACCTCACCACATGAAGGATTTGAGGCTTCTCCATGAGGTCATGTCAAAGATTAAGCTGTCTGAAATGAATATTGCAGGAAAAGAAGTGCTCACGCTGCACTGAACATTGTTACTAAAGGAGTACAACACTCTGAACGTCAATCTTGTACAGAGAATTTCACCCAAAAAAAAACAACCTGCCTTTCTTTACAAAAAAAATTAATGACACTAAAATGGAGCCAGGCGCGATCTGCGACACTGGGTAGGTGTGAATCCAATCAGGTGTCAAGAAGGAAATAGGAACAGTCTCCAAGTATCAGCCTTCACACTATAATAACCATTTCTCTAGACTCTGCTG
Organism: Chiloscyllium plagiosum; assembly: GCF_004010195.1. NCBI lineage: Eukaryota > Metazoa > Chordata > Chondrichthyes > Orectolobiformes > Hemiscylliidae > Chiloscyllium > Chiloscyllium plagiosum. The sequence continues at coordinate 14,314,259 of NC_057718.1, read as the reverse complement.
AAAAACAGTTTAATCTTTGATGGAAAAAAACTTCCATCAAGATTTGAGCCACACCAGTGACCAGGGTGCTTTGCGTTTGACAAGGGGCGGATGACTGCATTTTCTCTGGTTTTTGATGATTTCTTCTTCTTCTGGGTATTCCATTTGAAGTGAAAGTTAATCCAGTCGGCCCACAAGATATTGGTAATGTCAGCAAACAGACGTTCCACACGTCCTGTGTGGCCTCATTCACTCCTTTAGTTTAGCAACAGGAAGATGAATTTATCGCAAGACTTTAGCATGGCAGAGCCTCCCAAGATGCTTCACTGGAGTGTCAATGAGCCAAAACTCTCATACCAAGCCAGACTATTGGGACAGGTGACCCAGAGCTTGGTCAAAGTGGTAGGTTTTTAAATAATAACAAAACGCTTAAGTTTTAATAAAAAGAATATCAGACACAGATGGGGTAGCATGGTGGCTCAGTGGTTAGCACTGCTGCCTCACAGCGCTAGAGACCCGGGTTCAAGTCCCGCCTCAGGCAACTGTCTGTGTGGAGTTTGCACATTCTCCCTGTGTCTGCGTGGGTTTCCTCCCACAATCCAAAAATGTGCAGGTTGGGTGAATTGGCCATGGTAAATTGCCCATAATGTTAGATGCATTAGTCAGAGGGAAATGTGTCTGGGTGGGTTACTCTTCAGAGGGTCGGTGTGGACTTGTTGGGCCAAAGGGCCTGTTTCCACATTGTAGGGAATCTAATCCAATATTTTGAGAATTTCTTCCAGCTCTATTACTTGAGGCACAGCCGATGGGAGGGCAGCTTGAACCCAGAATGCACCAATGCATTGGAGGAAGACAGTGCCAGTCAGTTCAAACAAGTTAGGGATGCGCAATAAACACTGCCTCTGCCAACATCGCAGAGAAGGTTAAATGAAAAAGGTCAACGACCAGTTTATAGTAAATGGGAGAAATGGCTTCATGAAAAACACAGAGCTGAGGAAGTGCTAAAGATCCTGTTGCTTAATATTGTCACTGGTAATTTTTCAGGCACAGCTTAGAAAGAGAGCTCACAAGAGTGGAGATCAGAAGTGCCAAGCCTGCCTCATGCTCAACCTCCGGGGATGGAGGACAGCCAGTTAGGGGGGGGCCAAGAACTGCTTCCTCTCAAGGCTGCCTGAGAATCATGCTGTGTTCATGTGTGGAGACAAAACGACTTAACTTCACATCATTGTTATCTCCTGCCCCTCTCCAATGAACCATCACTAAACAGCGCAATGCATTAAAGAGATCCACATTACCACATCCTGTAAGCTCAGCTTCATGTTTACTTAAAAATATATAGAAATACACAGCAGAGGAGAGGGCTATCCAGACTCAGGTGTGCACTAGCTCTTGATAAGTCAGGATCAGAGTGGTCCTGGAAATACACAGCGGGTCAGGCAGCAGCCCAGGAGCAGGGAAAAAAAATCGACGTTTCGGGCAGGAGCCCTTCATCAGGAATGAGGCTCTTGATAAGACCTACTCAAGTCGTCCAACTTCCTCTGCCAGTCTCTAATTGTCTTAAATCCAAGCCCTTTTTTTTTAGTTCTTTCCTGGAACCAAGGAGAAGGCCAGCATTTGTGCCCCAGCCCTAAAGTGAGGGGCTTGCTCAGGCATTTCTGAGAGCTGTGGGTCTGAAGGTGTGTGCAGGCCAGGCCAGGATGGTAGATTCCCTTCCCTGAATGAAGGGCATTAATGAACCAGATGGATTTTACTGACGATGGACAAACATTTTATCGCCACCATTTACTGAGGCTAGCTTTCAATTCCATATTTTATGAATTGAATTTTAAATACCATCAGCCACCAAGGTGGGACGTTGAAACCTCAGGCTCAGAGCATCAGTCTGGGCCTGTGGATTACAAGCTCATTGTCACTGCCACTATGGTGCCACTGCCACTGGCCACCCTGCCAATGGAAACAGTTTCCTCCAGTCTATTTTATCAAATGACGTATTGGTAAGATGCACAAGGACAGGAGTTATACAATTAAAAGTAAGGCCTTGGGTAATACTGTCAAACAGAAAGACCTATAGATAGACAAGTTGGTTAGGAAGCATTTAGCACATTTGCCTTCGTTTATCAGACCTGAGTATTGGAGTTGGGACCTCATATTGAGGGTGGACAGGGCATTGGTGGGGTCCCTTCTTGAGTACTGTGTCCAGTCCTGGTTGCCCAGTTATAGGAAAGATATTATTAAACTGGAGAGGATTCAGAAGAGATTGAGCACAATGTTGCTGGGAATGGAAGGTTTACATTATAAGGAGCAATGAATATGCTGGGACTTTTCCCCATGGAGTGTAGGAGGTTGAGAGGTGACCTTATAGAGGTTTATAAAATCACGAGGGGTATAGATAAATTGAATGGCAGGTGTCTTTTCCCTAAGGTGGAGGATTTTAAGACCAGGGACATAGTTTTAAAGGTGAGAGGAGAAAGATTCAAAAAAGACATGAGGGGCCAACTGTTTGCACAGAATGAACTTCCAGAGGAAGTGGTGGATGCAGGTACAGTTACAACATTTAAATGACATTTGGATAAATTCATGAATAAGAAATATTTGGAGGGCCAAACACAGGCAGTTGGGACTCATTTAGTTTGGGATTATGTTCAGCATGGACTGGTTGGACCGAAGTGTCTATCCTGTTTGACTCTATGACTCCATTACACTTCATGGTGGTCCCTTTAAGTTAGGAGACACCAGCACAGTGCACTAATCCCGTTTGGTTTGTCAGATAAACGTGTCCTCAGTAATGAGCAGAGGACCCAGGCTTCAGCAACAGGGACAGAGGCAAGTGGTGGGGGTGAGCCATTGCCTTGGAAACATCTCACCCCCTACACAGCTCGGTGCCAGTTAATGAAGACAGCATGACAGAATCAGAATTCGTTTTAAGAAAAACTCACAGAATCACAACAAACACAGTGGGAGAAAAGTTGGGGGGGGGGTGCAGTGTAGACAAAGAAGACGCTGTGTTTTATGCTGAATCTTGGAATGAGCTAGGCAGGTTCTATCAGGGCAGCTGGTGCTCTGGGTCTTTCAGATATGACAGAGGACCAGTCTACCCTCTCAAGTGAATGTGGAAGATCCCACAGCTATATATTAATTGTTCTGTGTGTAAATTGGCTGTTACATTCCAACTGTGGCTACAATAGGACTTCATTGGCAGTACTGCTGGGGGAGGGGGGGAAGAGGGGTCTGGGGGAGGGGGGGGGGGGGGGAAGAGGGGTGTGGTCTAGAGATTCTGAAGTTTCTACGTAATTGCAAATGGATAAGTCCCATTTCCTTTTTTATCTATCTGTGTGGGGCTCAAGAGTAGTGCAATGCAGGACATCATTGAGCATGTGCAGGAAGCCTGCCTTTGTGTCTAAAGGAATGCACAGGGAACTGTTAACACATTGACCACAGCAAGGGAAAAATAAGACAGCCCCTTCCCCTCGAGGCACCATCTCTGTTTGATCATCCCTCCCTAGCCTTCTGCCCCTCCCCCCCCCCCCCACCACACCCCCCACTTTTCTGCTCCATCTCTTTCCCCATTCTATCTCTTCTGAAACCTTCACATAGAGCCATATGGTCCTCCAACACAGAGACAAGCCCTTCCACCCAAACTGACCAAAACATCCATCTGTGCTAACCCCATTTCCCTGCACTTGGTCCATATCCTTCTAAACCTTTCCTATCCATATGTTTGTCCAGATGCCTTTTAAAGTATTCTTAAAATACCCACTCAACCACTTCCGCTGGCAGCTCATTCCATATGCGTACCATCCTCTGTGTAAAATAGTTGCCCCCTAAGGTTCCCATTTATCCTTTCCCCTCTAACCTTCAACTGATGCCCTTTGATCCTTGATTCCCAAACCCTGGGAAAAGGACTGAGTACATTCACCCTCTCTATGTCTCTCATTCTTATACACTTCTATAAGATCCCCCACTCAGTCTCCTCATCTGCCCCAGTTCACCCCCTCCCAACTCCTAGTTAGTTTTACTTACACTAGTTAGCCCCAAATCCACCACACTCCCAAATCCCACCCCTTCCTAATGCCCATCCCTCCACCCTCTGCCCACTCATCTCCAAGATCTCAGCCCTATCCACCTTCCCCCCCCCCTTCAGTCACCTCTCATCCTCCCCCGAAAAAGGGTCATTACATTATCCTGATCAACTAACTGAGCAACGCATCGATTACAGACGTGCCGTTGTGTGTGTGTGTGTTTTTTTCCCTGAAAAGCCATTAAATGACTCTCTAATGTGACTGAGCAGTGATCAATTAATGAGGTGATCATTCCCAATCCGGCTAGGCTTGGCTCAGAGATGCATCTTCATTTTAATGAATTATTTAATTTTTTTTAAAAGGAGTCAGAGACGCAGCTCTCTTGGTGCCTGAGCTCTCAGCCTCAGTGCCAGCTCCCTGCTGAACTGCAGCAGCTCTCTCCCTTAGCTGACTATAGTTCACCCCCTTTCCCAGGACGGAAATCCTTAAGCACATCGACATTCTGTAATGGGGGGGGGGGGGAAGGGGAGGATTCCTCTCCGCCTCCTGACTTTCACCCCAGCTCGCCCAGGCACTCGGGGTATGCAGTTTGCCCCGGCGCACAACCCAAGCACAGGATTGGGGAAAAGGCTGTCTAACAATTTAAAAAGTTCCGAAGTAACGCCAGAGGAGAGGGGTAGGGGGCAGCGATAAAACACAGCAGTAAGTTCTCTCGGTTTTTGTTCATTTACTGCAAGTCACAAGTGAACACGAGGGGAATAATGACAAAAACAAACACACACACACTCGCTATTAACCAGACGGGAAGCTGAACTCTAAGGTCTGACATGATCGCCTCACCTTCCAGTTGTGGGATGGTACAGTGGAAGGCACATTAAACAGAACGGTCCGTCACAAAACTACTGCACGAGTCTAATATTAGTCTCCACTCTGTGCCCATACCCCTGGACACACACACACACACACACACACTGAGTCACACACACACAGAGACACACGCAGAGACACACAGTCACACACACAGACACGCAGAGAGACACAGAGACACATACACACAGAAAGAGACACACAGAAAGACACACACACATACACACAGAAAGACACACACACATACACACGCAGAAAGAGTCACACAGAGAGACAGTTAAATGAAGATACAATTAAATAAAAGGCACTGACTTACACCTCGGAGCACTCCATGGTTGGATTAAGGCGACACACACACACACACACAAGAGCAGATTAGCAGCTCAGGGTCACTCTCGGCGTCCTGACTCTCCCATCACTTGTATCTTGCAATCACTGACAGACTCCGAGGCTGGGAGTAGAAAATCCTTCGGCTGTTAAGTTAAAAATCCATACTGCTCTCTCTGCAAATGAGGTTCTCTCTCTATCTCTGGGTCCTCTCCACTTCCCAGTGGGTCTTCAGTTCCCCAGCTCCACACCGATGACCACAGCCGCTCTCCCATACTGAGACACTGGCATTGCGTTGTCCAGAGCCCACCTGGAGCTGTGAGTGCCAGGGGCTGTTCTGGCACCGTGTGGCTGCAGTTGGCACAGGCTCCGTGCCCTACTGTAGGAGCTCCCCTCCCAGGGGTCTGCAAGTGCTCGGGACATCCCCATCCAAGCGGGGCACTCGCTGTGGGGAGCTCAGGCACCTTGGGTGCTCCTGGCTCTCCCTCTGCAGCCAGAAGGGACTCTTTCTGCTCGCCCTCTCAAAAACAAAAAGCCTTCCTCTTCATCCAAGCGGGGAACATTCAGGCTCACTTGCCCATCTTCATGCCAGAGAGCCCCCTAACAACACTGCATTGGGATCAGTCAGCAATCCCACATACAGGCGCTCCATCCAAACACCCTTTGCATTTGAACCGTCCCTTCTTCCCCCCTCCCTCCAGCCCACACCCAGGAAAGATTCATCACACACACATCTCAACAAATTCAGCCACTTTTACACACTCTCTCTCTCTCTCTCTCTCTGGTCCCGATCTCAACGAGGTGGAAGTGATTGGTTTGAGAATGGGTTAAAATGTGTCCTTTTGATGCGTTTCACTATCGCAAATCACTTTTCGCCAGCACTGAATCGGACATGCACACCGCTTAATTACCAGAGTCAATGCTTACCTTTAATTGCTACAGTTAATTGCTGCTGGTTTGTTCGAGTTTGACAGCAGCAATTTTCAGAGCTTGCCACTTTAAGTGACTCGTGTCCCAGATGGAATCAGCTGTCAATAAAAACTCACATGCAAATTGGGCAAAGTTGCATTTTTAAAAAAATGTATTTTTTTGCTTTCTCTTCTCCCACCAACCAAGTTGCGATTCAGTCTGTGGCTGGCTATCCGTCCAAATAAGTCCTCTCTGCATTATCTTTCAGACGCCTCATCGGGCAGTGCCAGGCACAGTCAAATAAAGGGGTGGATTCAGGTCAGAATTCCTGAAGAAGGGCTCATGCCCGAAACGTCGATTCTCCAGCTCCTTGGATGCTGCCTTGACCTGCTGCGCTTTTCCAGCACCACATTTTCAGCTCTGATCTCCAGCATCTGCAGTCCTCACTTTCTCCTGGATTTGGTTCAGCACTGCCCACCAAACCAAAGCTCTGGCACAATTCAGGCCCCCACCCCCGAGTTAGCAGGCCTGGGAGATAAATAAAGCACACTCCTACATCTCTTTCCAAAACTCACACTAGCCTGACACTCCAGTCAAACCAAGGCAAATTCCATCCAAAACTGGCTTCGAGGCAGAGGGGAATGGTCCCAATGGTGTTTTAGTGACAGGAAGCTTGTGTCCAGTGACACCGCACAGGCGTTGGGACTGGGTCCCTTGCTGTTTGTTGTGTACATGAATGATCTCGACGTGGGGGAGTCCAGAACTACAGGACATAGGTTTAGGGTGAGAAGGGAAAGATATAAACGGGACCTAAGGGGCAACTTTTTCACACGTGTATGGAATGAGCTGCCAGAGGGTGTGGCGGAGGCTGGTACAATTGCAACATTGAAAAGGCATCTGGATTGGTATATGAATAGGAAGGGTTTGGAGGGATATGGGCCGGGTGCTGGCAAGTGGAATTAGATTGGGTTGGGATATCTGGTTGGCATGGACGAGTTGGACCGAAGGGTCTGTTTCTGTGCTGTACATCTCTGTGACTCAATGAATATATGAGTTGGAGACAACGGTGTTGGACTGGGGTGGGCAAAGTTAAAAATCACACAACACCAGGTTATAGTCCAACAGGTTTAATTGGAAGCACACGAGCTTTCGGAGCGACGCTCCTTCATCAGGTGGTTTTCCTGATGAACCACCACCTGATGAAGGAGCAGCGCTCCGAAAGCTCGTACTTCCACATAAATCTGTTGGACTATAACCTGGCGTTGTGTGATTTTTATCTCTGCACATAGATATGATCGGTAAGTTTGGAAATGACACCAAAATTGGTGGCATGGTTAATAGCAAGGAGAAAGCCTTTGGAATACAGGAAGATATAGATGGGCTGAAGAGTGGCAAATAGAGTTTAATCATAAGAAGTGTTGCCAAGTGATGTATTTTGGGATGACTGATAAGACAAGGGCCTAAACGCTGAATGATATGATCTTAGGATGTACAGAGGATAAGAGGAACCTTGGTGTGCACATCCACTGACCCTCGAAGACAGCAGGACAGCTAGACAAAGTGAAGAAGACAGATGAAGAGGTCTTTATTAGTCAAGACGTTGAATGCAAGGAGGTTCTGATGGAGATGGATATAGTGCTAGTTAGGCCCCTGTTGGAATACTCTGTGTAGTTCTGGTCATCACACTATAGGAAGCATGTGATTACACTCAAGAGAGTGCAGAGGAGATTCACTAGGATGGTGCTTGGGCTGGATCAATTCAGCTGTGAAGAGAGACTAGATAGGCTGGGGTCATCTTCCTTCAAGCATGTTGAGGTGTACAAGATGACGAGGTGCAGAAATACGATCGCTAGGAATAAATATTTCTCCCTTGGTAGAGGGGCAGTAACCATGGATCAAATATTTAGGCGAAGGAGAAGAAAATTTAGAGAGGATTTAGGAGTTGTTTTGAGCCAGAGGATGGGGTTTATCTGGAACTCACTGCCTGAAAGGTCTATAGAGGAGAGAACCCTCATAACATTTAAGAAATATTCAGATGAGCACTTGATATGATCATCCAAGTCTATGGACCAAGTGCTGGAATATTGTACGGGAATAGATGATTGGCATGGACACGCTGGGCTGAAGGACTCACTATGTAAGTACGGAGATAGTAAGGACTGCAGATACTGGAAGTCATAGTCAATAGAAGTGGAGCTGGGACAGCACGGCAGATCAGACAGAATCTGAGAAGCAGTAAAGTCAACATCTCAGGCTGAAACATCAACTGTCCTGCTCCTCGGATGCTATCTGACCTCTGTGCTCTTGCAGCTCCACATCCATTGACTAAGAGTTAAGCATGACTGACCAGGACCATAAAATACAGGAATGGAATCAGGCTATTCAACCCCTCGATTAGCTCCTGCTCTGCCACTTGTTCATGGCTGATATGTTTCTCAATCCAATTCTCCTTCCTTCTCCCCTTAACCTTTAACCTCCTTACCAATCAAGAACCTATCTACCTCCATCTTAAAGACACTGGATGACTTGTATTCAACAATTCCTCTATGGCAAGGAATTCCACAGATTAACCACCCTCTAGCTGAAGAAATATCTCATCATCTCAGTGTTAAAGGGTCTCCCTTCACTCTGAGACTATGCCCTTGGGTCCTAGTCTCTCCTATAATGGAAACATCATCTTCACGTCCACTCTAACCAATTTTCTGTAAGTTTCAATCAGATCCCCGTCATCTTTCAAAACTCCATCAAGCACAGACCGAGAGTCCTTGACCACTCCTCATAAGGCAAGTCCTTCATCTCTGGGATTGTCTTGTACATTTCCTCTGGACCCCCTCCAACGTCATCACATCCGTCCTTAGATACAGGGCCCAAACTGCTCACAATATTCTGAATGTGGTCTGACCAGACACAGCCTCATCAGAACATCTCCTGCTGAGGTATTCTCGCCCTCTTAAAATGGGAGTCCATTCACTGCACCAGGAAACTTGTCCACCCTCGGGCTGAGAGTTTTACGTCTCGTCCTCCCACTTCAAACTGGAAATTTCCAGCTTCTGCACCCAACTAGTACAGGGGGAACACAGCCAGAATTGAGGCTGGAACTCAACTTGATTTGTACAAATCCCAGAGCCTTGTAGTTGAAGGCTGAACACTGAAGATTGTGTTGGTTGGGGGAGATGAGTGTGGGCTGGAGAATGAGCAGTCAGTGCACAACACATGACTAAATTATAAAGAAGCCTCTCAAAAGCAGGAGCGAGAGAGTTTGGCTGTGAGGGGAACATCTTTGTTCACCTGTGCACATACTAACTATCTGAAGGCAGTACACTCATCAAAGTCAACGTGTGCTGATCTTACAAGAAACGCTACCTAATTATAAAGAACATTATTCACAGCCTTTTCCCCCAGACAATGGAAAGAACAATCACTCTCAGTCGTTTACTTTCTTTGCTCTCTCCCTGGGCTTTAACTACAGATTGTTCCTTTATTGATTCCTTCAGAAGGGGGTGTTACCCTATCATTGCACTGCACCTCCCACCACCCCATCCCCCGACCATGCTGTGTCCCATTGCTGTCAGATTCACGTGGACCTCTCTCTCTTTTCTCCACCTCCTTATCAAGGCACTCCCACTGATCCCTTGAGAAATTACACCGTTGCTGAAACTGAAATTTACCAATGCGAGTGGGACACAGTGAGATGAGAAGAGTGACTTCAAGTTAACCTCAAGGCAAGAGCATTTTGATCAGGATATTTTCTTCTGTTATCCAAACGCTGTTTGCCAACTTGAATCCTGAAAAAGCTCCCAGAATACACTGTCATCAAGTCACCCTTTGTTTACACATGGAACATCCTTGACTCTGGTTCCACTTTCTCACAGCCAACTCTCAGAGTGAACGGAACTTCTAACACGCCTGTTTATTTTTTTTAACTCCTGTTTTTTTTTTAATCTTTTTTCTTTTTTCTTTTAGAGTGAACAGAATCTCTGTCACTCCTGTTTATTTTTTTATTTTTTTTACTTTTTTTTTGTCTTTTTTTCTTTTTTTTTCTTTTAGAGTGAACAGAACCTCTGTCACTCCTGGATTTTTAACACTAGTCTCCTGTTTTTTTTTAACCCCCACACTTATTTTCCCCAGCACCCATGTTGTGTGTGTGCAGGTGTGAGACACGGTGAAAGACACAAAAGTGCATGAATCTTTATTCAAATTTCCACCATCAGGAAGAAGGAAACACCCGAGTGGCCAGTGACAAGCAGTGCCCTTCACATCAAAGGGCAATGCTGTGTGATCAAACAGTGAAGGGACACTCCTGTTTATATCTGTCAGCTCGGGCTCCCTGAATGGACCTGACTAACAGCTCCAATCAGGGAATTCATACTATGAGGTCGACCTGGCCGATCTCATTACAATCACTACAAATCCCACCCAGTTTTAGATGGAGAAAGGGAGCTTCTTGTAGCACCTCTGCCTTGTAGCTCCTTGTAGCACCTCTGCCTTGTAGCTCCTTGTACCACCTCTGTAGCTGGTAACATCTCTGCCTTGGAGTCAGAAATTCTAACCACAGGACCTGATGTTCAAATAGTCATAATGTGGTCACACAGTGAGTACCAATCGTAAATCCATCCAATACACTAATGGCAGATGCTAATGATAGGAGAGATTCCTAGTTGGCTATGTGACGGAAGGAATGTTAGAGCCTCTACATTTCTATTCACGGTCGCAGACTACAACATCTAACATATTACATGTAACATGTAATATACTGCTGTTATGGACCAGGCCAGACCCCCTCAAAATATTTTAAGAAGATAACCTAGGCCCTAAGCTTTTCTTATTTTGAAGGCAGATGTGATGCAGCCGGTCAAACTATTCAACTTTAAACAAAACAGAATTTATTTAAATACTACAATTGAAATACGAACAAAAGAAAACAGAATCTAGAATAACTTAACTATTGGAAACCTCAACTGCCCCGACACTGCAACTTAACTAAGGAGCTGTTCCAATTCCTGTAACATTCCATTAACACACCCCTTGGCAAAAGGTAAATTCAAACACAGGTTTTCGCAGGCAGGAGAGATTTCAGACAGAGCAGCCAGTCAAGAATCATCTGCTGAAGCATGGAACCTTTTTGTACTGTAGCAGCTTCTGCTGCAACTAAACCAGACTAGAAACAAAATCTGAACTGGGAGAACTGGCCACTCCCCTGCCATTGTTAAATTAGGGTCCTTCCAGACATTTTGGCACCTCTCTTTAAAAAAAATACCCAAGGACAAAATAACCTTCTTAAAGTGACAGCATTCTCACACTGCTGTCCATTCACTGTCATGAGGTAACAGCACTGAGGATCTATCCGTACCCCAGTGCGCAATAAATGCAGGCGTAGCCAGTGATGCCCACATCCTGTGAAAAATGGAAAAAAAAGTGATTTATCTGTAACATCCCACCAGACAAGAAAAGAAAGACATACATTTATAAAGCACCTTTGGCAAACACAGAACTTCCCAAAGTGCTATAACCCAATAGATCTACTCAGGTGAGGAGGAGCGCGATGGACACCTAAAGACTTTGAAGGACACTCTCATAATTATGGGATATGATGCTCAACTCATTGATCACCATTTCTGACGTGCCACAGCGAAAAACCACAACGACCTCCTCAGAAATTCTACACAGGATACGACCGACAAAGTACCCGTCATTGTCCAGTACATCCCTGGATCAGAGAGACTACTCCATGTTCTTTGCAGCCTTCAACATGCCATCAATAACGATAAGCATTTCACCAAGATCATCACTACACCCCCTCTTCTCACCTTCAACAACCACCAAACCTTAAACAGACCATTGTTCGCAGCAAACTACCCAGCCTTCAGGACAACATCGACCACAACCCCACCACGGCAACCTATGCAAGACATGTCAGATCATCGACATGGATACTACTATCACATGTGGGAACACCACCCACTACGTACATGGCAGATACTCATGTGACTTGGCCAATATTGTCTATGTCATGTGCTGCAGGCAAGGATGCTCCAAAGCATAGTATATTGGCGAGACCATTCAGATGCTAAGACAATAGATGAATGGACACTGCACCACAATCACCAGACAGAAATGTTCCCTCCCAGTCAGAGACCACTTCAGCAGCCATGTACATTCAGCCTCCAATCTTGGGGTAGATGTCCTTCAAGATACACAACAATGCAGAATCGCCGAGCAGAAACTAATAGCCAAGTTCCATGCCCATGAAGATGGCCTCAACCATGATCTTGGGTTCATGTTGTGTTACATGTGACCCCACCATACTGTTCTGTATCTGTAAAATCTTCTTTACTTTCCTGCTTTGATACCATCACCTTGATAAATTGTTATGATCTCGCTACCTTAATTAGTTTGTACAGTTTTGAATTACTTATTACACTTTTTCACACACACACACAAACACACACATTCACACAGACCCTCTCTCTCACACAGTCACACACACACTCTCACACACATTCACAGACTCTCTCTCTCACACACTCACACACACACTCTCACACACACCCTCTCTCACACGCACATACACTCTCTTTCTCATACAGACATACACACACTCTGTCACACACGCGCACTCTGTCTCAAATACACACACACCTCACACACATATTCTTTCTCACACTAACACACTCTCTCAACTAGACACACACACTCTCTCATGCACACACTCTCTCTCACACACACACTCTCTCTCACACAC
>NC_057718.1:14271263-14300980 GCF_004010195.1 Chiloscyllium plagiosum | reverse complement strand
CACTCTCTCTCTCTCTCTCTCACACACACTCTCTCTCTCTCTCTCTCTCTCTCATGCACTCTCTCTCTCTCTCTCTCACACACACACACACTCTCTCTCTCTCTCACACACACAAGTATAAATCTATGGGGTGATTCATTCCATCCATGAGGTTTGTTTATTTGCAGATACATTCGATTTTGTTCAAAAAACACAAAAGTTGTAGTCACAGTCAGTCAATGTGGCATCTTATAAATCCCAGCTTTCAGAAGATTCTGGGTGGTTCTGGGTGATTCCAGGTTAAAACTCTGAGACAGATTCTGAACAAACCTCACACCTACAATTCAGTGTCTAACCTGAGATGCCACCTTTTGTATATTCCTAGCGCTCTGCCTGATTGTTATGAAAGCACAGCACTGACATGGACTTTATAAACACTTTACTCACTGTCTAACACTCTCAGTCACCTGCAGAGACGTATTATCTGATACTCCACTCATCAGTTGTATGATCTTTTGGTCTCTGCCTATAAACTGTGTGTCTGTGTGCCCTGCTCTCTTCTTGCACCTGATGAAGGGGCTGTGCTCTGAAAGCTTGTGTGATTTGAAATAAACCTGTTGGACTATAACCTGGTGTCATGTGAATTCTGACAATGAATATCTCTGAAGTGTAATCACTATTGAAATGTAAGAAATATGATTTGCTCAATGCAAGGTTCCATAAAGAGCAATGTCATAACTATCACTCTCGCTAATTTAGTGATGGCAGAGTAAATATATATGAGGACAATGGGGACAACTTCCCTTCCCTTCTTCCAGACAAAGCCTGGGATCTTTTGTGGCTGCCTGAGAGGGGAGAAGGGGCCATGAGTTAATGTCTCATCTAAAAGACAGCACCACCCATAGTGCAGTGTTCCCACAGTCTACTATTGTGGAATGTTTTCCAAGGTTATGTCCTTGGTTTTCTGTTTTGAGACTTGAACCCAGAATATTCAAACTTCACAGATGAGAGGGCAACACACAGTTTAAAATTTCCCTTGCTTGGAACAGCAGGGATTTGTCCCAGAGTTGTGGCCAAATATTTTTCCACAAACAACACCCCCAAAATCGTAATAACTGGTCGTTCATTTCACTGCTGCCTGTGGGAGCTTGCTGTGTTAGAAATGAGCTATCACATCCTTCTGCAGTAACCACAAGTCAGTGCTGAGACATTCTGAGGGTAAGATGATGCTTTCACATTTACTTAGCCCTAAGCTTTGTTTCCTCTTCAATTCCCTTGCTTCAAACCAGCTATTTAACCTGCCAAGCTGATACCATGACTGGAATTGTGAAGTTCTAAGATGGTTACAGCACAGCGGAGACCATTCACTCTTGCATCTCTGTTAATCCTGTCCATGAATCCACTTAATCTCACTCCCCATGCCCTTTTCCCAAACATTTTATCCTTCACATCATGCTCCTATTCTTCTCTAAAAGGTGTAGGACAAGTTCCCCTTCCATCTTTGGAAATCCCATGTTTCATCGGGAAGATCAACCACCCTCCTAAGGAGCATGGGGCACTGCTCCATCAAGGCTGAGTGGGAGATGGGGACACCTTGAACCTGGTGGATGGAAGTTTAGTGCTCTCCCAGTCAAAGCTGTCTGCTCACGTACAGTTATTTCCAAAACCTTTTAGTGTTGCAGGACAGAAATGCAATTATGCGATTACATTTGGAGAGAGATCAAGATTTGAGCAGATATGCACACTACAAATCCAAATCACTGCAAGTCTCTCTCTAACCCAAACAGAGAGGCCAGTCAGCTGTGGTTCATAAAACTGAGACGTGACTCAGACCTTAGGATAAAACAGCACTCAGTTCTTGCTCTTTTGCCAATGTGATGTGGAAGTCAGCCACTCAGTCCTTCATGCCCGTGCAATCACTTTGAACAGGCTATTGCCTGCTCTGAGTCAGTACTGCACAGAATGAGGCCATTCTGCCAATTGAGTCCATGCCAGCTCTCTACGGACCATCTTCCCCTGCTCTCTCCCTGTTGCCCTGCATATTTACTGCCTTCAAGTCCCCAACCCAATTTCCTTTTGAAATCCTTGAATGTTTCCACTTCCAATGCTCCCCGGGCAGCGTGATCCAGGCCATTGCCATTGCCACCCCCACTGTGGGACAAGGCTCTCCTGGACATTCGCCCCCACATCTCTTACAAAGAAAAACCTCAAAAGACCCCCCTTTCTCCAAACTCATTCTCGGCTGGTTATCCCATTCCTCCTTCAGATGTTACAACTGAATCTGCTTTGGTCAGCCTTTCAGACAGCGCCTTTCAGATTATAACAGATCATCATGTTTTTGAAAATGAAACCTCTCCACAGTTTCTGAGTTGATGCTAAGTCAGATTTGCAATCTGTCTCAAAGGCATATCTTGACACAGGTCATTCTGCTGTAACGTACGTTTTGTTAATGCAAATTCACTGTAGCTCAATTGACGAATTGGGGACACTGTTTCTACAGTGTGAACTTTTAAAGCATGTATCGGTTATAAAGCAATTCCAGCCCCTTTAGTTTAAATGGTGTTGCTATTATGCAATTTTCTTATAACACTGATTGCATACACCAACACATGATAGTTGAACTGACTGTATTCATTCATGGGATGAGGGTGTCACTGGTTAGACCAGCATTTATTTCCCATGTCTAATTGCAGTTCAGACTCAACCACATTGCTGTGGGTCTGGAGTCACATGTAGGCTAGACCAGGTAAGGATGGCAGTTTCCTTCCCTAAAGGACATTAGTGAACCAACTGGGTTTCCTGATAATCAGCAGTGAATTTGTGGTCATCATTAGATACTTAATTTCAGATTTGTATTGAATTTAAATTCTACCATCTGCTGTGGCAAGACTCGATCACAGATTCCCAGACCATTACCTGGGTCTCTGGGTTATCAGTCCAGCAATAACCCCACCAGGCCATTGCCTTCCCAAACTGGCAACAGTCTGGCAAGTTCTTATTACAAAGGCATAACATTCACTTTAGATACCTCAGGAGGAACATGACTCTCAGGTCCTTTTTGAATGAGTTACCTCACACATCAAATCGCCTGCACACCTAGTAAAGGCTATTTTCAGGTCAATTCCAACTCATCAGTGATCACAAACAAGAACAGAAAATGTAGGAGAAACTCAGCAGGTCTGAGCATGCCTCTGTGGAGAGAAAAACAGAGTCAACAGTTTGAGTCCAATGACCCCTTTGATTGATGATAGGTCACTGGACTCGAAATGTTGACTCTGTTTTTCTCTATACAAATACTGCCCAGACCTGCTGAGTTTCTCCAGCACCTTCTGTCTCGATTCCAGACTTCCAGGATCGGTATTCTTTATTTTGTTTTAGAGATCACGAATAATCTTAAAAAGGGCATTGCCATCCAGGTGGCAAAGGTCAGTCTCAATCTCTGAATCAGCCAAACGTTTTCTTCAAAGAAGCCTGATCTCTAGGATTCTCTTCAAGTATTCTTTTTATTTTTCTGAAGTTTATTTATAGAAGGTTTTGTAAAGCAAATCTTTTTTCTACACATCATTCTCCCCCACTTTTGGAAGATTCCTTGCATGTAGTAACTGGAAAATGGCTGACCTTGCTGCTCCACACTGCCCTCATCAGCTCCCACCCATGGAGTAGCCATTAGTCAGGATAACAGTCTTGACAATGGCCACTGTTAAGTATTTGACTGTGGCCTGGATGGTTGAAATGTGATTGAGAGTAGAAATCTTGGTTGATTGCTCACAGGGCAGATGGGAATTTGTTGTTAGTAATCCTGAGGCTGAGGCTTACATTCTGAGGGTCAAATCCCATTGTGGCAACTTTCAATTAAGAAATCTGGAATTGGAGTAATGGTAACCATGACGATGATCATTGATTACTGAAAAGAAAAACCTATTTGCTTCATTAGAGCCCTTTAAGAAAAGAAATCAGCCACTCTAACTTGGTCTGGTCTACACGAGACTCTAGACCACCCAGTGCAAGGGGCAATTAGGGATGGGCAAAAAAATGCCAGCCTTGCCAGCGTTACTTACATCCCATGTTACCTACATCCCATGCTTTATTTCCTGGTATGCTTAGCCCCTATCTGAAATATGTCTTAGATTCTTGAAATTCAACCCACTGGGCTCCTGTTTGGCATCAAACAGGCAGTGATTCAAGCTGGGTCAGTCATAGCCGGCCTCACAATATTCTGAACAATTTTAAGTGCTTCATAAAATAAGCCCTTCATGCCTGGAATATCAACAGCCGAGAGTCAGCACTGCCTTGCTGTGTCCTTCAGTTTTGTTGCCAGTTTGCCCTCTATCTTCTTGGGCTATTGAAAAGGCTCCAGTGTGTATCTTTAAGACAGTTATACAACATTAGGGGCTACGGCGTCCTGGTATAAAGATATCCCTCTCACCTACAGTCACTTTCCCTGAGTCATTGATTCAATGTGTTATCTTTAGTCAGCCAGTTATATGTACGTAACGTACTATAATATCAGTAAGCACAGAACCCAGACTATGTATAAGTCTATAATATCACAGCAATGGAGATAAGTATTGTTAATAAACTTCAAGACACTGTCTCAAACAGAACTCATTCTTTGTGTTATGTGTTACCAAGCTAACACATAGTACTCAGACCACATCGTACTGGCAGTGCTGGTGTTTGACCCAGGAAACATCAACAGATCGATTTACTCAATGCAAGGAAATACTGCCGAGTTTCAAAATCAGGCTAAAGAATGAATGAAAGTCAATGTCTTTGTCAGTGAAAGCCACTGTTATGTTGCACTGGCTGTAAATTTAATAGAGGTATAATATCAGAGCTAATAAGTAGGTATTAGTCTCACTTTTCCCAGCTTCGTGCTGCTTGTGATAATTTGCCTCGGCTACATTCCAAATGATCTAACATTGCCATTAATCACCAGGAACCCGGTACAAGTGAGGAATGAAACCTCCAAACAACTTCACTGGATGTCTGCGGCTTTATCCGCAGCCCCTCAGGGGCTGACTAAAATAGGGCTCCTTTCCACTAACATGCTTCCAGCTTTCTAACCCATATCGCCCACGGCCATCCACCTCAATCTGGCCGAGCAGGCAAGTAGATGTGCCAAGTCCTCCGGAACATTCTGGCAAGGGCGTCCCTGTCAATCCATGGGAAGCCAGACCCACCCTCAAACCTGCTGCCTTCTTGCCCAGGCGTTCTGTGCCCTTCACAGAAGCCCATAAAGGATAAGCAACAAATATCAGCATCCCGCCTCTTTCTTTCTTTGAGGAAGTTCTTTGTCCACTTGAACTATTCTGATATTTGACATGCCCGTGTGCAGGTCGTTCTGTCATGACGCACATTTCGTTAACATGAATTCGCTGCAAAGCGGTGGACAAACTGGGGACACTGTTCCTAAAGTGCATGTTGGCTGCAACACGATTACATCACCAACACGTTAAGCGCTGTTTTCACGGGGTTGCACAAGAACGCAATCATCGCGTTACAGAAGAACTATCTGTAAATGCTGCCAGCTGATGGGGAATTGATTCTAGAACTTTAGGATGCCTCCAGTGTGCAGGGCCCTTGACAAGGAAGGTGCGTTAGGCCCAATAACCAGGGTCTGGGGTCATGGTGGTAGGGTTGGGAGTGGTGAGGGAGCTCTATGCTCAGCTGGGGGCTGGGGTGACAGGCCAGGAGAAGCAGCAGGATCAGCCCCTGCCCCTGCCTCTCCCAGACTGAGATGTTCACCTGCCCCTTCATTCAGAAAGTGCTGCACAGAAGGAATGGTACAAAAAAGAAGCAGTTGGATGTGAAATAAGTGAGGGGGCACCGTGCAGGTGGGATCTCTCTCACTCCACAGGGTCCTGGAACTGGATGGAAAGGTGAGAGAATTGCCCAGTGCTATCATCAGCAGCATGTCTGGAGTTCATCAGTTCCAAACATGAGGGTTCACACTGATACAGCAATCTCTTCAGCAGGCCCAGATGAGAACTAGTTTAAAGCCGCACCTTCTCCAAGTCCACACTGAGCTGTTGGCTGGGAAACATCAAGGCACCTTTCATGAAGCGTAGGAGCTGATTGCCTTCTCACCAGCTCCTGGCCTGTTGTCACAGCCCTGGCTTAATAATTGCTACAATCATTGTACTGTGTACAATTAGATCCATTCACACTCCCTGCAGCTCATAGGAAACAAAGGGCAGAGACAAGGAAGGGTCTTAGAGCAAGGATTTCTGAATTTCGCTCACAGTCTCAGGATGAATGGATCCATCTCGTGTTGTTCCAGTCGGAGAGGGGACCTGCATTCATATGGTACCAGCCTTCCAAAGGGCCTCACAATACCTGGAGTTTGACCCAGCCACAGTAAGTGAAATACGTTTGGAATGGAATTATTGCTGTAATGTCAGAATTTTATTTTGAATGCTAATGGGATGTGGGTGTTATTGGACAGACCAACATTTATCCCACACCTCTTATTGCTCAGATGACAGCATAGAACCAACCACATTGGTGTGAGTCTGGAGTCACATGTCGGCCACAGCAGGAAGAAAGGGCTGATTTCCTTCCCTAAAGGACATCGTTGATCCTGATGAGTTGGTTCAACAATTAGTAACGGCTACGTGAATGACATTCAGCTGGCTTTTAATTCCAGGTTTTCACTCAATTCAAACTTCACCATCTACCACAGTGGGATTCAAACCCATGTCCCTCAGAGCACAAGCCTGACGTTCTCGATTATCGTTCCAGTGTCATTACCATTACTCCACCACTTCCCCAGCGACAGTCTGTTTCTGCACAGCAAGATCCCACAAAAAAGCAACATCTGACTGGATCATCTGTTTCAGTAAAATTGAGTGAGGGGTGATATTGGTCAGGACACCTCTGGCCCCACTTTGTCCTTCTTCCCAATGGTATCGTGGGATCTTCTGCACGCTCCTGAGGAAACAGATGGAGCCTTGGACTGACATTTCACCCAAACTTTAGCAATTCCAATAGTCCAGAGGGTGTGCTCGGATGTCTGGAGCAGGATTTAAACCCACAAACTTCTGACTCAAGAGCCTGTACTTTATTAAAGTTCTGGGAGTGAGAAATTGTTGTGCATAAGGTAAGTATAAAAACCCGTGGGTTTCTATACCGCACTGAATCACTTAGCCAGTGATGCAAATACAGAGGAAACTTGATTATCCGGCATTTGATTATCAAAATATCGGATTATCCGGCAAGATCGCAAGGTCCCGATGACTAATCTATGTTATCTGGCATTCAATTGTCCAGAATTCAATTAACCAACCCGTGTCCTTCGGATAATCGAGGTCCCTCTGTACCCTTCCCTGAAATACCCTTCTTGTAAGCAGTCTCATGACTTGCTCAGTTGCTAACGCTCTTGGTCTCTCAGCCACAGATTTTGGGTTCAGCATTTCGACTGTCAGGCTAACATTCCAGTGCAGTACTGAGGGAATACCGCCCTGTTGGAAGTGCTACATTCTGAGACTCCTTATATCCCATCAGGTAGAGGTAAAGTATTGCGCAGCTCGATTTTGAAGGAAAGCAGGTGTTCACACCAGTGACCTGGCCAGTACCTATCCCTCAATCAACGTCACGGTAAACAGATTAACTGCTCATGATTGCACTGCTGCTTGCGGGAGCTTCCTGTGCACAATTTAGCTGCTGAGTTTCCTACATTAAACAGTGACAATGCTTCGAACATATTCTACTGGATGGAAGTTCTTTGGGACATCCTGAAGTTGCGGCAAATATGATATAAATGCTTACATTTGAATCGACAGCCTTCAGATAATTTGTCAGCGCTTTTTAATGCGGAGTCTATTGAAAGTCTGCATCCACTCAGGGGACCAGTTCTAGCGAGGTGATGCTCCCAGTTTGTCAGACACTTCAACTCCAAGGATGAGCTGCTGATCTGGACTGACAAGTGGCTGCAGTACTGCGGGAATGTTCCCTTGTCAGTAGTGCAGGCCTTCAGGTAAGGCTGTTATGCCTGCTGCACGGGTATATAAAGCTCCTGCTGCTGAAATGACTTGGTTGCAAATCTTTGTACCTGAACTATTTGCTGGGGTTATTGTCAAGCAGCTTTCTCTTCTGCCCTGGTCAACTCCTTCCCTCATGCGTAACGTCCAGTCCATAGGTGCATGTCTCAAGCTGCAAACTGATTCAAGGCCCACACTGTGCCTGGCTGGAAGGGCAGTTACAGTCTGTCTCTCCACATTCCCTCCACGCCCAAGAGACAGACATTTATTTCCATCTTCTCTTGAATTCATTCAACAGACAGTTGAATGAGTGCTCCAGGGACAGTGCGCTCAAGTTGAGTTTCTGTCCAACAACTGAAGGTTTGCCACAGGAGAGCTGGTTGTAATGATCACCCCATCGCGTGTAAAAGAGAGAACCAAGACAGGCTCTCCAGCCCAACTTAGTATTTCTGCTGCATACACACCTTCTCCCAGTCCTCTTTCATCTCGCCCCATCAACATAATTCTCCAATTCCTTCTTCCTTATGCGTTTCTCTAACTGTCCAGCGATTTCTTTTCCATGATCTTTTCTCAAAGTGCTGCAGTATTTCAGAATGAATTGCACAGGTGCTCCAACACACGGTTCTAATCCTGGATTGCATTGCTGAAGTTAAACAATATTCTTTATGATCTTGGCATGTTACTCGGTAGCAAGTTCAACATTTAACAGTACACCATCCGCTAAGGATCTGAGCATAGAAGTCTCTGCTGACACTCCCAGTGCAGTATTGAGGGAATGCTGTCCTGTTAGGGATACCAAAACTTTCCCGCACACTGCACTGCTCTATCTCTGCACTATGCTATTCCCTCAGTCTGCTGCGCTGCTCCCTCACTGCACATTGTCACTCCCTCCCTGTGCCACTCTCTCACTGCACTGCGCTGCACCCTCACTGCACTGCGCTGCACCCTCACTGCACTGCGCCACTCCCTCCCTGCACTGTGCCACTCCCTCACTGCGCCACTCCCTCACTGCACTGCGCTGCACCCTCACTGCACTGTGCCACTCCCTCACTGCACTGTGCCACTCCCTCACTGCGCCACTCCCTCACTGCACTGCGCTGCACCCTCAGTGCACTGCGCCGCTCCCTCACTGCACTGTCACTCCCTCACTGCACTGCACCACTCCCTCAGTGCACTGCTCCGCTCCCTCCCTGTGCCGCTCCCTCACTGCACTGCGCTGCTCCCTCACTGCACTGTGCCACCCCCTCACTGCACTGCGCCACTCCCTCACTGCACTGTCACTCCCTCACTGCACTGCGCCGCTCCCTCACTGCACTGTCACTCCCTCACTGCACTGCACCACTCCCTCACTGCACTGTCACTCCCTCACTGCACTGCACCACTCCCTCAGTGCACTGCGCCACTCCCTCACTGCACTGTGCCACTCCCTCAGTGCACTGCGCCGCTCCCTCACTGCACTGTCACTCCCTCACTGCACTGCACCACTCCCTCACTGCACTGTCACTCCCTCACTGCACTGCACCACTCCCTCAGTGCACTGCACCACTCCCTCACTGCACTGCACCACTCCCTCAGTGCACTGCGCCACTCCCTCACTGCACTGTGCCACTCCCTCAGTGCACTGCGCCACTCCCTCACTGCACTGTGCCACTCCCTCACTGCACTGTGCCGCTCCCTCACTGCACTGCGCCGCTCCCTCACTGCACTGCGCCGCTCCCTCACTGCACTGCGCCACTCCCTCACTGCACTGTGCCACTCCCTCACTGCACTGTGCCGCTCCCTCACTGCACTGCGCCGCTCCCTCACTGCACTGCGCCGCTCCCTCACTGCACTGCGCCACTCCCTCACTGCACTGTGCCACTCCCTCACTGCACTGTGCCACTCCCTCACTGCACTGCGCCACTCCTTCACTGCACTGCGCCACCCCCTCACTGCACCACTCCCTCACTGACTGCACTACTACCTGACTGCACTGTCACTCCCTCACTGCACTGCACCACTCCCTCAGTGCACTGCGCCACTCCCTCACTGCACTGTGTCACTCCCTCACTGCACTGCGCCACTTCCTCACTGCACTGCACCACTCTGTCACTGCACTGTGCCACCCCCTCACTGCATTGTGCCACCCCCTCACTGCATTGTGCCACTCCCTCACTGCATTGTGCCACTCCCTCACTGCACTGTGCCACCCCCTCACTGCATTGTGCCACTCCCTCACTGCACTGTGCCACTCTGTCACTGCACTGTGCCACTCCCTCACTGCACTGCGCTACCCCCTCACTGCATTGTGCCACGCCCTCACTGCACTGTGCCACTCTGTCACTGCACTGTGCCACCCCCTCACTGCACTGTGCCACCCCCTCACTGCATTGTGCTACTCCCTCACTGCACTGTGCCACCCCCTCACTGCATTGTGCCACCCCCTCACTGCACTGTGCCACCTCCTCACTGCACTGTGCCACTCCTTTTCTGCACTGTGCCACTCTGTTGCAATCAAGTGGTTAGTAATGTGTCACTGCCAGGTTATGAGGCTTACGTCAGACAGCAAGCAAAGCAATTTCAACATCTGACTCAGAAAACGATCACTGTCTATCATCACAAACCAATGAAATGTAGGATAATATTCCGAACGTACATGTTACCATGATGTATGTGATAAGCAGCTCCAACCAGGCTCCAGTAGATTTCTGTGCTGGGTGGTGCCCTGTGTGTTTTCTGGAAAGGGTAATCAGGTCAGATGCTCTGCTGTACCTGGACAATGCTTTGTGTAGGCAATGAAACTCAAGGTGACAATGGATACAGAGTGGTAAGGTTGGCATTTCCTCAGGATAACTCCTCCCCAGATTCTCAGAATAACTCCTCCCCAATTCCTCAGAATAACTCCTCCCAAGTTCCTCAGGATAACTCCTCCCCACTTCCTCAGGATAATTCCTCCCCACTTCCTCAGGATAATTCCTCCCCAGTCCCTCTCAGGGTATCTCCTTCTTGACCTGCTGCAAGTTATGCAGCTGAGTGGCTTATGAGTCAAGCCACACTGGTGAGGGACTGGAGCCACACAGAGGTCAGACCAGATATAATACGGGTATAGACTGGGCATTCCCTACTCTAAAGGGCATCAGTGAGATTTTACAAATGTCCAACAGCTCCACAGTCACATTTTCCTGAGACGAAGCCTTAGCAGTTCCCAGGTGCTCAAGCTCTTTGTCAGCATCCCTGGATCCAACCACAGCACTGAGATCATGAAGGATGTTATAATAATTGAAACCTGGATGTAGGTTTGCTCGCTGAGCTGGAAGGTTCCTTTCCAGATGTTTCATCACCCTACGATGTAACATCTTCAGTGGGCCTCAGGCGAAGCACTGCTGATGATTTCTGCTTTCGCTTTATATGTTTGGGTTTCAATGGGTTGGTGATGTCATTTCCTGTGGTGATGTCATTTCCTTCCAGCTCATTTCCTTCTAGCTCAGCGAGCAAATCTACATCCAGAACTTCAACCTGAGCTGCAAATCTTCTCAAAACTCTCTAACTGAAATCCCCTCTGTTTACACACTAACATTAACCATGAGGTGCAAAGCCACATACATGCTGCAGTGTAGCACACTTATAGTTGATGTATTTCTTAAAGACTTGCATGTATATACTGCCCTTTGTGACCACAGGATGTCCA
The DNA here is from genome assembly GCF_004010195.1 of Chiloscyllium plagiosum. Lineage (NCBI taxonomy): Eukaryota > Metazoa > Chordata > Chondrichthyes > Orectolobiformes > Hemiscylliidae > Chiloscyllium > Chiloscyllium plagiosum. The sequence continues at coordinate 14,289,352 of NC_057718.1, read as the reverse complement.
AAGTGGCTTTATGTCCAATGAATTATGGCTCCTGTTGTAACTAACAATGAGGTAGCCAATTTGCACACAGTATGCTCTACAAATAGCAATGTGATCATGACCAGAGTTTATTTATATGATGTGGGCGATGGATAAATTATAAATTGCAGCCAGTCAATCCCTATCACCAGCAACAATAACCCAAGTACACCCACCTCCCACGCACCCCTCCCCCAACTCAACCCGACCACCCCCAGAGCACGCCCCCACCCCCCACTCTTCTTCGAAACACACTGTGGGATATTTACACTCACCGGACAGAGCTGTCAGGGTCACAGTTTTTAACATTTCTCAGCGGTTACACTCAGGGCTGCCATCCATTATCCTGACCAGTCAGTGCCCTGGATGCATTACAAGATATTAACAGACACGCATCTTAACATCCTTCAGTTAGAGGGCTTTTAACAAATATTAAAGTGGAGCTGTCAGGACAATCTGAAATGGAAGGCTTCACGAAGGAATTACGTAATCCCAGAGTGTGTCTGCGGTCTGCAAAAGCCAACCAATGCAATCTGAAATGTTTGAAATGTTATTTACCCAAACGTAATGGCTGAAAGAATAATGAGCTGTACAACTGTTGCCCTTTATACAGAAAGCAAATCTAATTAATTGACCAGTGGGCCATTATACCCATATGTAAGAGGACCGCAATCAATACAAAACTTCTAGGAATCATTCTGTCCAGGATCTAATTATTGCTGCATGAGGTGATCTTTGACCTCTCGACTACTAAAGGCTCTGGTTTCCATTTCCAGTGTTTCTAGAAAACTTGTGAAAATGTCATTGATGATGATTACTGATGGCAGCTTGACTATATCTTCGGCTGTAGGTAGCCTCAGTGTAGTGTGGGCACAATGAGCCAAATGGCCTTGTAATGCACTGCATCACTGTGGGGCTGTGTGTATATCCCACAAGCACAATGTCAAGGACAGTGCACAGTCAGAGTGCCAGAGGCGCATCTCATCCTGCAACAACCAGCATCTGTTTCAAAATGACCTTCTCGCCCTGTGGGGCTGTTTCTTGTGCCTCATGAACCTGAAACCCATCCCACCCCTGTCCCACTCAAACTGCTCAGCTCTTCTACATCTTCCAGTTATCCCTCCAATTATTCCTTCTTTTCAGCCAAAATCCACATGCTAAATTGCCCATAGTGTGCAAGCTGGATGGGTTCGCCATGGGAAATGCAGGGTTAGAGGGAGAGGGTTGGGAGCTGAATCTGGGTGGGACTCAATAGGCCAAATGGCCTGTTTCCACACTGTCGGGAATCTTTGATTCTATTGTAGAGCTACTTGCCTTCATCTGTCTGTCAATCCTTAATGAGTTCGGTGGCAAGTAGTGTAGTGAGTTATCCCACATTCATCCCATACCGAACATGTTCAACCCCCACATTAAAAACAAAACAGAAAATCATGCCCCATGTTCTCTATACTATCTGAAGGAGTGGATACAATTTCTGTCAGACGTTCTGAAGCTTTGTCACGAATTCAGTTCCGGGGTCAAAGGGGATCTTACGGTAGACTGGGTAGAACCTCTGAGAGAGAAGCTCAGGATTTAAATCCCACACCGCGACCTGATGGCTAAGAGAGGTGCATTCAAAAACAGTTAACAGAAGTTGAATATCAACCTGTAAATGCTTCTAATATACCTGGGACTGGCAGTGAAAGCAGCAGAGTTTTCTGGCCAGTTAGAACCGTTGCACTATATGCTGTACAACAGCCTCCCAGCGTTAGAAGGCTCCAACAGCTAGCTTCACTTATCCTCACTTCAAATAAAACTGCAGAAACAGAGATTCACAGACATTAACAATTCCCCGGTGCTTTGTCCAAGTGTCCATATAGAGGTCATTGGTGTGTGACATCCAGTGAAGACGGAATCGAGCTCCAATCTGATGCATTCCACAAGACCTTAAGATACAGGAGCAGAATTAGGGCACTTAGCCCATCAGGTCTGGTCCACCTACTGGTCATGGCTGATATGGTGCTCGACCTCACTCTCCTGCCTTCTCTCTGTAACCTGTCATCCCCTTACTAATCAGCAACCTATCTATCTCTGCCACTCAATGATTTGGCTTCCACAGCTCTCTGTGGCAATGGGTTCCAAGTAGTAACTACTCTCTGGCTGAAGAAATTCCTCCTCATCTCCATTGTGAAGGGCCATCTCTTTGCCCTGATGCGGTTCTCCCACGTCCCAGTCTCTCCTAATAGTGGAAACACCTTCTCCATTTCCACTCAACCCTTTCAGTATTCTGTAAGTTTCAACCACAGTCAATGTTTATAGCTTAAGGATTCCCAGATGAAGAAAGCCCAGTTTTATTGGGATGCCACAGGGATGTCCGAACCACAATGGTATTGTGGGTCATTATGTGTCAGAGGTGAGGTTAGAACAAGATAAAAAATTGAAAGCAAACACTGACACTTTATCAGCAATCATGGTGCATCACTGACGTCAATATTGGTTACACACCATTAATGACAATATCACACTATTAAGATCAATATTAACAATAATTGCAACACCAATAATGCACATTAACTCACCATTAACACTAATAATGCACCAAGAGTATCAGTAACACATCTTTGATAATAATGACACATCATTGTCATGAATGATGCATTGTGAGTATCAATAAATTTACCTTGAACAGCAGTGCAATACTATAAATATCAATCTGACTCATCAATGCTCCATCTCGCATCAATAATACCATAAACAGCACATCATTGACACAAATGACAAATTACTGACATCAACACTACACCATTATCATCAACAGCATATTGCTTTTGTCAATATAGTTGTCGGTCCAATTTCTTTTGTAAATCAATCTGTAAAGAGTAAATAGCAGAAATATTGTGAGCCCTCCATACGTCGCTATCATCAGATGTCACACCAAGCAACAACAACTGGCATTTATATAGCGATTTTGCTATAATAAAATATCCCAAGGTGTTTCACATGAGCGTTACCAAGCAAGACATGGCACCGAGCTGCAAGAAGAGATATCAGTCAGGCCCACTGTATCCTCTTCCTATCAGATGCACAGGGTGGAAGCAGTTCTCCCTTTGAGATCAAATCCCCAGTAGAGATCCTGCCCCGTAAGAGGTGCCGGCCAATCAGGTACTGGAGGCTCTCCCACTTGGCAACAGAGAAGGCTGTGTCACTGCTTTAAGACTAACTGTGCCCATAAGGACCAAATAGTGATAAATATAGTATTCAATACAATCTGCCAGTGGCACTTACATCCATAGAGTAAACAAAGACTGAACTACTTTTTGACAGACAAGGTGAGGCCTAAAGTATAAGCCTCAATATGGCCACCTATATTTAGTCAGTAAGCATCAACATTTTATCCACGACGTGAAACCGTTTTTCTTGCCACTGCCTCCTGCCTCACTGGCTGCATTCCATATTCATCCAATTTCAAAACAATTTAACTTTGTTGTTACAGCCCAGAGCTCTCTATCAGATCAAGGCCAACGTGAAGGACATCTGGTACCACAGCTAGGTTGCAGAATCGCCTCAGTAAAGGTCTGAGGATCAGAATACAACACTATAACAGACTTCCCACCCAACGTTTGGTAGAACAAACTGCTGTGGGCTTACAGGTTGTGTGAATTGACATACAGTAATGGCATTACTGCTAGAATCCCCTGACAGCTATAGGAATAAAGACCATAATCCAGCCTTCTAAATAGGCTGGATGCCTTGATAAAAAAAAAACTTGTAAATAGCCAAGGACACATCCTGGATTAAAACTCTATCAGGCCTGAAGGATGCTTTAATGTTGTGGAAAAAAGGCTTTTTGTTCCCCTTGAAGCGTATGGTAAAGAGAGAATTTCAGTCTCATCTCAGAAAGGGAGGGCAGAGAAACCGCAGATAAAAAAAACTAACCTTATCCTGCACAAAGAGAAAGAGGGACAGATCTCCAATCTCATGTTGTGCACACACTTCGATACTGCAGCCAAGGTTAAGGGACAATGGACTTGGACCTTTGAGAACTGTCTTCTATTTCCTACTGCCCTGTTGTGATTTTGGTCTCTCTTGAGCTGTCGAAAGAGAGAGGGAGAGGCAGGTATTTCCTGTATCTAAGGCTGGCCCTCCGTGATTGTTAACAGGAATAAGGATGAGATTTATAGAACAGGCAGCTATTTCCATCACCCAGAGTCAATTTATGTCTTTGTCTGCCTATGCAGATTTACCTTTTCTCTGAGGAGTGTTGGGCATCATTTAAACTCGTATGTAAGCCAGTGTCTTTTGAATGAGCTAAAATCGCATCCACTGCTTTCTCTGGTATGGTTAAAGGACTGACCCCAAATTCTTGCTTTTGTAAACACATTTGTTGGTTCATCAGTGACTGGACTGGTTGAATGTTCATTAAGCTAAAACACAAAGGAAGCTTACATAAACTGAGCAGTGCACCTGAGCAGACTGATGCAATCCAACTTGGACTAATGCAGAATGCAATCATTACTTATTCCCAGTGAAAAAAAACTGGGAATGTTGCAATCGGAAAATAATAACTGCAAATGCTGATAATGCAGAACTGGCAACACTCTAAAGTAAGTGATTAATATGATACTGGAGCAGCTCTGAGCGAGCAGTGCACATTAATGTATCTATCTCTTGCAAGCATTGAGCTAACGGCTGTGAATTCCTAATGTTTTCAGTTTTTATTATCTCTCCTTTACACTGGTTTAGGAATTGCGAAGTTCTCATTGTGAGTTCTCATCTCAGGCTTACACCCAAAGGTTTATACAAAGGCTCATTCCAGCATAACCTTTATGCTTTTCCAGCACAGAACAGAGTCCAGTTCTCAATTAGGATGGTATACTGAAACTGGTTAGGAACAGAAGAACAGCAGTAGGCCATTCAGCCCATCAAGCCACTCCACCATTCAATATGGCCACACTCGATTGAATACTTCAATACTTTTTACCCACCCCCATCTCCATTAGCCTGTACACCACTGGGAATCAGAAACCTATCAATCTCTACCTTAAACTACTCAAAGATCACAGCCCTCTGTGGTACAGAAATTTCAAATGTTCACAATGCTCTGAGTAAAAATCTTTTTTCTTCATCTCAGACATAAGCCTTATTTTTAAACTGTGCCACCCAGTTACACGCTCCCCAACCAGGAAAAAACATCTGACCTTCATCGACCATGTCAATCCCTTCAGGTATTTTCCACAGAGGATGGTGTGTATATAGAACGAGCTGCCAGAGGAAGTGGTAGAGGCTGGGACAATTACAACATTTCACAGACACTTGGACAGGTACTTGGATAGGAAAGGTTTACAGGATCATGAGCCAAACACAGGAAAATGGAATTAGTTCAGTTTAGGAAATCGCTGTACCACCTCAATGACTCAATTAAATCGTCTCTCATTCTTCAAAACTCAAGTGAATACAGGTCCAACTGGCTTAAACTCTCTTCATAGGACAGGCCCACCATCCCGGGAACAAGTCTGGTTAATTGTCATTGCACTCCCTACATGACAATAGTATCGATTGTCTATTATCAATAGTATCTATTATCAATAGTATCTATTGAGGGTGGCACGATGGCTCAGTGGTTAACATTGCTGCCTCACAGCGCCGGGGACCCAGGTTCGATTCTAGCCTTGGGTGACTGTCTGTGTGGAGTTTGCACATTCTCCCCGTGTCTGCGTGGGTTTCCTCCGGGTGCTCCGGTTTCCTCCCACGTTTCAAAGATGTGCAGGTCAGGTGAATTGACCATGGTGAATTGCCCGTAGTGTTAGGTGCATTAGTCAGAAGGAAATGGGTCTGGGTGGGTTACTCTTCAGAGGGTCGGTGTGGACTTGTTGGGCCGAAGGGCCTGTTTCCACATTGTAGGGAATCTCATCTAATCTATCCTGAGATAAGGAGATCAAAATGTACTTCAGATGCGGTCAAACCAATACAGTTGAAGCAAAACCTCACTGCTCCTACTCAAATCCTCTCATTATGTGACAACAGCTCAGTCAGAGCTGTTCCAGTTTCATATTAATAGCCTACTTTAGATTCTTGCCAGGTCTGCATTATCCTGAATGGATAATTACAGATTAACTTGTCATTGATCTCATTTGTTGTGTTTGGGAGCTTGATCAGTTCAAGTTATCTGCATGCGAGTTTGTAGCTTTGTTTGAGACTGAGCCTGTGTGTCTGGTTTCATCTATGTGTGTTTTATGTAGATGTGTTTGTCTGCCTGTCTGTGTGTTTGCATGTAAATATATTTCTGTGCACTGTGTGCAAGCACATGGTTGTACGTGTGTTGTGCATTTGTATATGTTTGTGAGTACTGTGTGTGCATGTGACTATGTGTTTGTATATGCATGTGTATCTGTGTGTTAACATAAAAACTGAGTATGAGGAAGGATCATTGAGAATATCTGGAGCAGTCACACGAGAGCAGCCAGCTCTGAGCACTGTCTCAGCTTCACTGTCATTCCCTCCATGATACCGCACTCATGAATCTGCTCAGGCACCCACTGTGTAGCGTCGAGTAGTGTACCCTGAGTGTTGCGTGAGAAGGAATCCCTACTCTATTGGGGAACAATCCTCATCGTGCAGGAAAGGTGTTGATTTCATTCAATTTTCCCTTCTTCCTGAGAACATTGGTGAAGAGACCAGACAGTTGATTGTTGTAACAAGAGTAATTTTCAATCACCAGCGTTCCCCAGCTATACCGGTACGGAGACCTGTTGTTCAGAAATGGCTGCATAGCCATTTCTTTTGTCAAAGATGAAGTTTTCTGTTCAGGTTTAAGATGTAGAAAAGGGACCAGATTTCAAGAAGAAAACGTGTTATCCTCACTGGTTTGAAAATGGTCTCTTGTAATGACGATCTGAAGGAGGCTCACAATCGAGAGTTATTTATTCACAATCTGGACATTTCAGGGGAAATGATTACCCGGCCTGATAGCTAGTTGTCTAAAAGAGAAGCTCCTCGGTTTTCAGATAATGGGCTTAGTTGTTACAGGGAGAGATGAATCAGCTCTCTACACTATTAACAGAAATACTGTTCGGCAGGGCCACAGCCCATATCACTGCTGACCTTCAGATTACTTTAATATAGGAAAGTCAGGAATGAGAAACATTCTTCCAACCTATCAAGTTCATCCCTCTAGCACATTATCTCTCCCAATGTGAAATCTAATTGTATTGTGAATAGCCCCAATGGATTACCTATATTACTTTTACAAGGAGCCTATTTCTGATTTCATCTATCTTTAAAGATGATTTTCCTTAATATCTACTGTAAGTTAACTTTTTAGTGCATTTCCTTTCCTTCTCTTTGGTATAGATTCCCTAGCAATTTCTGCTAGCCACCACATTAACTTCAAGATTCCCCTGTGCTTTGAAAGCAAATTCCTCGTCCTGTCCCCCTTTCCCTTTCCTCTCAGCCAACTTTGTGGATGAGGGGACATGGCCATGATGTGGGGGAACCGGTGTTGGACTGGGGTGGGCAAAATGAGGAGTTGCACAACACCAGGTTATAGTCCTACAGGGTTTATTTGAAATCACAAGCTTTCAGACTGCTGCCCCTTTGTCAGATGAAGTGACAGGGAAGCACACAGACAGAAATTTATGAGCAGAAAGATCAAGGGCAGATAGATCAAATGATCGTACAAATAATGTGAGGGAAGTATCGAATAATAAGTCGCTGCAGGTGACCAAGGGTGTTAGATGGTGTGAGTAAAGTGTTAATTGCTGAATAACAAGCAAAGGGATGATCTACAATCCTTGATCTCTCTGCCTATAAATTCTGTGTTCTGTGTGCTTCTCTCTCACTTCATCTGACAAAGGGGCAGCAGTCCGAAAGCTTGCGATTTCAAATAAACCTGTTGGACTATAACTTGGAAACAGTCAGATTGCTCCTTATGAGCTCACCTTTCTCTGCCCCTTCCAGGTTCATCCAGTAGCAGCTGAGAGCAGGTGATTGCCCAGTGCCTGTAGCCCTGTGCCAGGCTCAGCAATCAACTTCTTCTGCCTCCCTTGAGACAAAGCCTTTGATTCACCATCCTCTTTCCCAGGAGCACAGGGGCTGAAGCAGCAGTCAGATCTGAGCCCGGGGTCAAGTGGGATTTAGCCTGTGGTAAATCACCAGGGGTTATAACAACTGATACCCATTGTTTATCTGCATAACACTTAGTTTCAAAGCTGGGAGATAGTTCAGAAACCCGCAGCACACTGCCACCCAGTAGTCACAGACTGCAACTGCAATGTGACCACTGAAGTGACAACATCAAGAGGGATTGCTGACATAGCAATTTTTGGAAAAACCTGACTAGAAGTAATATACAAGAAGACTTGTGAAACAGGAAGTGCACGTATCCTTTCTAATAGTCAAATTTGACCATTGTTGGAAAAAAGACTCATTTTGACAAAGCTTTTTTGTGTCTTGCTCTCATCAGGATACTTCACAAGAATGCCAATATAAAGAACAGCATGAGAAGTGTGCAATGATTGGTTGGCAAGTGGGCTCTGATTAGTTGAGTCTTTCCGCAATGCTTCCCAAACCTTTTCCTGCTATGACCCATCTTAAAACATCGGAATTATGGGGAGATGGTAGTGGCGATGGTTCAGGTGCTAGAGGAGGGGATTATCTCCCAAGTGTCCAGAACTGGGGGAGGGGTAGATCAGCCAAGGTGGGAATGAGTTAATCTACAGGGAACAAACACCTACTTTGTCACAGTCTTTTCTCTGCAGCAATAAACAGGTCTCAAAGATACATCTGCTCGGATCAAAGGTTTTAAGCAAAGGTCTTATCGATACTCAGTGCGAACCCCATGGCAGCTACTTGATCTTTCAATCCCAAAACCTATCCTCATACCCCAACAGAAGGGGAGGGAGGGGGGTGTGGGGTGATCTTATGACCCACAAGTTGGGGTATACAGCCTGCCAGTTTTACCCACGTTGAGACCAGCTGACTTGATAACAAACTGCTATTTGCGTTTCCATGACACCTTTAACACAGTGAAGGCCTCCCAGCTGGTTTTTCTCAGGAGAATAGTCGGACCAAAGATTTGATAGCGGGCTGAGGGAAGGAGATCCAGTCCAAATGTTGAATCTTAAGACATGGAGGAGGAAGGAAAGGAGAGGACAGAAAGGTTTGAGGAGGGAATGCCAGGTTTTACAGCCTGGGTGGTTTAAGCTAGAACCTAACACCTGGGTTACTTCCACAGTACAAAATGTGTCATATTCATTACATAATCTCAATGCAGATTCCCCTTTCAATAACAGAAAGCAGATTAATACTGCATGGCTCGAGTTCACTGGGGGATTTCTTTTCTCTGGAAAATTATCCACAGAATAGTGATGGCTAGTCAGTGTCACATTTCCTAAATGCCAAAGTGTTTGTGAATTCTCATTGCTGCATTATGTGTCATTATGGTTAGAGTGTGCAGTTGTTGTTCCTGGAACACAAAATCCTTGCTCAGCAAGCGCAACACAGATTTGCAGTTGCACTGGGTTCACGTTCACCAAAGTTCATCAGATTTATTGTCCACGGAGAGTCACCCCATCTCTCTTTGTTGTTCAGTGAAGCTTTGTTTGGAACTCCTCCAGGAAGCGAGATGTATGTTAGTACGGGAGGGATGGGAGATTGCCGGAGATCTGCATTCTCTCTCTCTCCCCATTCCCCCCAAACACCACTCAACCTCATCCGTACTGCCATGGTTCATCAGCTGTTAAGTCTTTATTGAAAAAATAATTCTCAGGATCGAGACAGCGTTGGTTAGACCAGCATCTGTTGTTCATTGTGAATTGGCTTTGAGAAAGTGGAGATCTGTGTTTTGACCACAAAAGGCCCTGTGGTGAAAGTACGTTCACAGTGACCTTTTCCTTGCAGACGGCATATAATGTGGACCAGTGTGAGGTCGCACACTTTGGCAAGAGGAAGTGCCAAATATTATTTAAATGGAGAAAGATTGCAGAAAGTTTTAGCACAGAGGGATTTGAGAGTCCACATGCATTAATGATAAAAGGCTAGCATCCAGTTCATACAGTTATAAAGTCATAGAGGTTTACAACATGAAAATAGGCCCTTTGGCCCAACTTATCCGTGGGCGGCACAGTGGCACAGTGGTTAGCACTGCTGCCTCACAGCGCCAGAGACCCGGGTTCAGTTCCTGCCTCAGGCGATTGACTGTGTAGAGTTTGCACATTCTCCCCGTGTCTGCGTGGGTTTCCTCCGGGTGCTCTGGTTTCCTCCCACAGTCCAAAGATGTGCAGGTCAGGTGAACTGGCCATACTAAATTGCCCGTAGTGTTAGGTGAAGGGGTATGGGTGGGTTGTGCTTCGGCGGGTCGGTGTGGACTTGTTGGGTCGAAGGGCCTATTTCCACACTCTAAGTAATCTTATCTACGCTGCCCCATTTTCACAACTAAACTTGTCCCATTTGCTTGCAAGTGGTCCATATCCCTCCATTCCTGTCCTATCCACGTACCTACTTACCTTCTTTAATGACAAAATTGTACACACTTCCACCATTACCTCTGGCAGCTCGTTCCAGACACCACCCTCTGTTTGAAAAAAGGTGTCTCTGGCCCCTTTTGGATCTCTCCCCTTAAACCTATACCCCCTAGTTTTAGATTCCCCCTACCCTGGGGAAAAGCTGTTGGCTATCTACCTCATCTCATGATTTTATAGACCCCTATGAGGTCACCCCTCAGTCTCCTAGCCTCCAGCGAAAGAAGTCCCAGCCTACCCAACCTCTGCTGGGTCTGTCTATATGTGCAACGATAATCAGAGGATGAGGACAGAGCCAGTAAGAGAGAGCTTAATCTTCACTCAGACAGACAGAAGTTAGTATTTGTAGAACATATTTACCCACAGAGACCCTTCAAAGTTACACAAGTGATAAAACCCTGATACAGAAACATCATGAGAACAGTCCAAGGGTACTAATGAGATAAAATGATGGCACATTATTCATTTACGAGCACATTTACGTGCCTGTATGAGACTGTGACTCTCCTTTGTTATTTTAATGGAAATGTTAAGTGTTGAATAGGTTACTGGCTCCATTAAAAAGCCAGAGAAAAATTCATTGATTCCGTTAAATAAGAGCAAACATTAAAGTAGCAGATGAAAGAATTTTGCATGGCCACGTTAACTCTGCCATTACAATTCAGGGTAGGGTAACATCGTCTGAAGGCACACACACACCTGAATTATAATGGGAAAGGGGAAAATTCTTATGAATATATTAACATTTTCATTCATACGAAGGACATGGAAATTTCATAGGAACATGTTGGCGCCTCTGTTATAATAGAATGTGGAAACCTCAGGTTAATGTTTTGTTAATAATAGCTCACAGCGTGATTCTAATCGTGGAAGTATCAAAGAGCTAATGCTCTTATCACAACAATCAAACATTCGCTTTGACTTCACAGACACTACTGCAAATTAGAACCTTCTTTTTTTGAATGACTTTGGTTTCATTGTAAATGAGGTGCCTTTATCAAAATTACCTTTTCACTCCGGAATGCCATTTCAATCTTTAACAAGCTTTGTCATTCCTGTTGTGTTTGAAACATTATGTTTTAAGTGGAAAAAGCAGTGACTACTATGATGGGCCAGTCGACCACCTGTGAGATAGATATCCAGCCAGGTCAACATTTTAAACCTTTGCGACTGTCTGTCAGCATTTACCACAGCTGGTAATGGGTTTGCAGATAAGAGCGCTGTATCAAATCCAGCCATCTCATTGTGTGGGTTCAAATAGCTTCCACTGCAGATTTCCATGGCTTTTCTGCCCATTGTCTCAGTGCAATTTTGGGAAAAGCAGAACTTACATTCATATAGCACCATTCATGATCACCAGAACTCTCAAAGCACTGCTGCATCCAATGAGCAGTTGTGATGCAGGAAATACAGGCGCCAATCTGCACACAGCAAGTTCCCACAAACAACGGTGAGATCACAACTGGACAATGCGCTTTTGTGATGTTGCTTAACGGGTTGACACTGTGGAGAATTTCCCTGCTCATCTTCAAATAGTGCCACAAGATCTTCAACTTCCATCTGAGGAGCCAGACCAGCTCCTTGGAGTAAAATCCAATCTGGAGACCTCACCTCCAACACGGGGAATATTAGCCTACATTTTGCACTTTAATTCTGAGTGGGAGTCAACCCTGGAACCTCCAGGCTGATTGAACAAACTATGTCTTACACGAAGACAAACAAAGTCAAGCTCAACTAAGATTTTCAAAGAGGTACATCTGTCAGTACAGGTGCAGCGAATGCCAAAGATATAGGCAAACAGTACCCTCTCACCTCGACAGAGCCTAAAGCTTGGGCATGGGTTGGGTGAAGGGCCAAGCCAGAACAAAGAAGATCTGGCCAACAAAAACCTACCACATCTTCAATTGTTTGCTCCTGAAGGAAGAACAAGTTGACCTCTGAGGCAGAATCAGGGATCCCTCCACAAAAAACACCCTGTATTTATACAGAACCTTTACCATGGACAAAATCTTGTCAAAACATCTCATAAGTGCATTTTATTAATTCATTCGTGCAATGTAGGTGTCGCTAGCATTTTATTGCCCGTCCCTAGTTGCCCTCAGGAAGTTGGTGGTGATGACAGGCATGGATACATGAGATTCTACTGCTCCGCAGAGGCTGCCTGACCTGCTGTGCTTTTCCAACACCTCGTTGATCTCCAGCATCTGCAGTCCTCACTTGCTCCATGGGTGCAGTAAGTCCTGTTTTCGCCCTGCCAGAGTTAAATGCACTGTAGGAGGTGCTGAAATTCCAATCGGATTGACTCCATCTCTGATCCTGCTTCCTGCTTCTGCATATACATCCTCTGAGTTTAATTGAACAAGGTTAAGAGCATGAGAACACCTAACTGCAAGAGTTATCACCTTCATGGGATATGGGCAAGGCCAGCAATTATTGCCCGTCCTTAACCACCCTTGCTCAGCCATTTCTGAGGGAACTTAAGAGTCAATGTGGAGTCACATGCAGGCCAGACCAGTGATCTGGTGGTCAGAACAGATGAGCCCCTGCTCCTCCCAGTGAGAATAGCTTTCAATTCCAGATGTGTTAATTGCACACAGATGCAGTGATAAGATTTGAACTCATATCACCAGCGTGATAATCTGGGTCCCTGAGATTACTAGGCCGGTGGTATACCACAATACTGCCTCTTCCCAACTGGGACAGTAACAGGCGAGTAACATATCGGGAATGAGGTCCCAGTCACTCCTTCAGTAAAACCACCTGAACAGCATGCAGCAAGGCTCCATGTTGAAGATGTTCTATAAGAGCGATGGTGATCTAACAGGACGTTCATTCACCTACATAATGTAACATTGACTGAGAATGATCTGCATTCCATATTTATAACTTAGAAATCACTTTCTGATATCATGCACCTGGGCTGACTCACCAAGCTACCAACGAAAGCTCAGGAGAATATCCTTCAATAGTTATCCTAATTACATTATTATGGGTTTAATTTCACATTTTTCTCCCAATAATAGGCTCATCTCTCTTCCGTCCTGCCCGAATTTATTCCTGAAGCACTAGTTTCCTGCAGGAATAAATACACTTCCAATCCTTCGCTACAGAGACCACTAAACATGGCACCAGCTCATTTTCTGATGTGCCTCCGTTAACAGGCAACCACCCACTCTCACCCCCCAAGGCTGGCAGCTTGACTGGGAAGCAGAGCCTGTTCCTGGGAATTTGCTCTCCTAAATCCGAGGCTCATTGGTGAATTACAGGTCCATCAGGGAATGTTGGGTGAGTGGGGCACATGGGGTTGGAGACAGTGGGCATTGGTAGAAAGATCACAGGGATGGCTCTCAGCACAGCCCCCTCCCTGAAGCCCTTGATCACATACTGGGTTCCTCTGAATGAGATACCCATCCCATGACAGCCGCAAGGAGACTGGGTATTGCACGGCCAGCTCCCATTAGTGCATGGGCTGGGACGGTAGGATCTCCCTGACACTTACATAATCAGGATGGCACCTTCCCCAAACACCTCTTCAAACACCCCTTTAGTGCAACCAAACTTGCCAATTAGGGAGAGGTAGGGTGAACAGAATTCTGCCCACTGTCTCAGAATAAAGGACCAGCCCATTAGGACTGAAATGGGGATGAATTTCTTCATACAGAATGTTGTGACTTTTTGGAATCTTCTACCTCAGACATAGAACACTCAGTCATTAAGCTTCTTCAAGAAGGAGCTTGGTAGATTTTTGAGCAGTGGAAGATCTGAAAGGCTTTGGGATTGTATGGGGAAGTAGTGTTGGGGTTAAAGCTCAGCACTGAGCCAACTGAATAGCAGAGCGGACTCATGGGGCTGAATGATTATTGCAGCTCCCAACTCGTATCTTTCTGATGTCCTCAGAGTGGCAGATACAGAGCACATACCCTGTTACGCAGAGTATACCACATCTCCCACAGTGGAAAATATTCAGTGTCTTCCACAGTGTAGGTTATGCAGTATCTCCCACATCTCCCACAGTGGAAAATATTCAGTGTCTTCCACAGTGAAGGTTATGCAGTATCTCCTTCAGTGGGACTAAAGCATATCCCACAATGGGGGGGTATACACTATCACTCACAGTAAGGGTATACAGCAAGTCTCATTAGAGGCTGTACAATGCTTTTAACAGTGGGTTGTACACAATGGATGGTAAATAGTACCTCCAACAGTGTGTAGCGTTTCCCACAGTGGGGATACACAAACTGCCTCACAGTGGAGGGCATGCTGTATCTCCCACAGTGGGGAATATATGTAGAGCACATCAACATTTGGCTCTTTCGATCTTGATAAATCAGCAGAGGGCAGTCTCTGGCTCCCTACCTCCAGCTCTCGTTCAAGGTAAGCTGCTGTTCATGGACAGAGTTTACAGGCTGTTCAATATTCTGGTCAGACAGTGCTCGGACTGAGAATATGGTGAGGGTCAGGAATCTAACTCCAGGCACAGCAAGTAAGTGGACAACTTTGAGAAGAGGGACGGTGAATGCAGGACTCAGGGCTTTGTACTTAAATGTGTGCAGGGTACAAAACAAAGTAAAGGAGCTTGCAGTGCAGGTTGAAATTTTTACAACGTTGTGGTCATCACAGAGACATGGAGGCAAGCAGCTCAGGGAACTAAATGTACAAGGATGCACATCCCATCAAAAATCTGGGTCGAGAGCAGAGGGGACAGTGTTGCTTTGTTAGTAAGAAATGCAATTAAATCAATAGCAATCAGTGATATAGGGTCAAAAGGCATGTGAGTAGAGTTGAGGAATTGTAAAGGAGAAAAGACCCTGACAGGAGTTATGTACACACCTCCTAGTATCAATCAAGATGTGAAGCAGAAAATAAGAAAAGTGCTAACTATTACAATAATCATGGGGGATTTCAATATGCAGGTGGACTGGCAAAAGTCAGGTTGGTAGCAGAAAAGGAATTTGTGGAATGTCTCTGAGATGTTTTTTTGGAGCAGCTTGCAGGAGAGGGCAATTCAGGATTCTGATGTGTAAGGAGGCAGACTTGATTAGCGAGCTTAAGGTGAAGGAACCCCTAGAGGGCAGTGACCATAATCCGGGAGAATTCACCCCGCAGTTTCAGAGGGAGGAGCTGGAATCAGATGTAATGGTATTACAATAGAGTAAAGCTAATCACAAAGACATGTGGGGGGGAGCTGCTCAGAGTTGATTGGAAGGGGAGTCTAGCAGGGAAAATGGTGGGGCAGCAACAGCAGGAGCTCCCAAGGGTAATTTGAGGCACAACAGAAATTCATCCCAAGGAAGAAGAAACCTACTGAGGTGGGGGGACAAGGCAACCGTGGCTGACAGGGGAAGTCAGAGGCAACATAAAAGCAAAAGGAAAAGCTTACAATTGGATGAAGAGTAGTGGGAAGCCTTTAAAAACCAGCAGAAGGTAACTAAAAAAGTAATAAGAGAGAAGAAGATGAAATATGTGGTCAAGCTAGTTAGTAACATAAAAGAAGATTGCAAGAGTTTTTCAACATATTAAATAAGTGAGAGGCATTGGACTGCTAGAAAATGAGGCTGGAGAAATAATAACGTGAGACAAAGAAATAACAGAGGAAGGGTTCAGGTACTTTGCATCAATCTTTATTGTGAAAACCACACGTTGCACACCAGAGCTTCAACACTTAGCAGAAGGTGCTGGGGATGCTGAAGAGTCTGAAGGTGGACTGGATGGATTACACCCCAGAGTTCTGGAGGAGATAGCTGAGGAAATTGTGGAGGCATTGGTGGTGATCTTTCAGGAATCACTGGAGTCAGGGAGGGTCCCAGAGGACTGGAAAATGGCTCTTGTAACCCCCCTATTTAAGAAAGGAGAGAGGGAGAAGATAGGTAATTATAGGCTGGTTAGCCTGACCTCAACCATTGGTAAGATTTTGAGTCTATAATTAAGGATGAGATTGTGGAGTACTTGGAAATGCATGGTAAAATAGGACTGAGTCAGCACAGTTTCATCAAGAGAAGTCATGCCTGACAAATCTGTTAGAATTCTTTGAGGGAGTAAGTAGCGAGTTAGACAAAGGACAGCCATTGGATTTCCAGAATGCCTTTGACAAGGTGGCACATATGAGGCTACTAAATAAGACAACAGCCCATGGAATTAGGGGCAAGGTGCTGGCATGAACAGAGGTTTGGCTGACTGGCAGAAAGCAGAGAGCGAGGATAAAGAGGCCTTTTTCAGGATGGCAGTCAGTGACGAGTGGAATTTGCAGGGATTAGTGTTGGCACCACAACTGTTCACACATGATGCATTAACGATCTGCATAAAGGAGCTGTGGGAATTATTACTAATTTGCAGATGGCGGAGGAATCTTGAGGAAGTGGGAAGGGTGCAGAAGAACTTGGATGGGCTAGGAGACTGGGCAAGGAAGTGGCAGTTAGACTAATATGTGAGGAAGTGTGCAGTTGGATATTTTGATAAGAAGAATCGAGATGTAGACTATTTTCCAAATGTGAAAGGCTTCAGAAATCTGAAACACAAAGGGACTTGGGAGTAGAAGGCCCTAGTCAGGCTGCACTTGGAATATTGTGAGCAGTTTTAGGGCCTGTATCTAAGAAAGGATAGAACATAGAACAATCCAGCGCAGAACAGGCCCTTTAGCCCTCGATGTTGTGCCGACCTGTGAACTAATCAAAGCCCATCCCCCTACACTATCCCATCATCATCCACGTGCTTATCCAAGGATTGTTTAAATGCCCCTAATGTGGCTGAGTCAACTACATTGGCAGGCAGGGCATTCCACACCCTTACCACTGTCTGAGTAAAGAACCTGCCTCTGACATCTGTCTTAAATCTATCACCCCTCAATTGGCAGCTATGCCCCCTCTTACAAGCCGAAGTCATCATCCTAGGAAAAAGACTCTCACTGTCCACCCTTTCTAATCCTCTGATCATCTTGTATGTCTCTATTAAATCCCCCCTTAGCCTTCTCTCCAATGAGAACGAACCAAGTCGCTCAGCCTTCCCTCATAAGACCTTCCCTCCAGATGAGGCAACATCCTGGTAAATCTCCTCTGCACCTTTTCCAATGCTTCCATATCCTTCCTGTAATGGGGCGACCACAACGATACACAATATTCCAAAAAGTGAGGCCGCACTAGCGTTTTGTACAGTTGCAGCATGACATCATAGCTCTGGAACTCAATCCCTCTACCAATGAAACGTAACACACCGTATGCACTATCAACCTGGATATGCTGGCCTTGGCGGGGATCCAGAGGAGGTTGACAGCAATGAGCCTGGGGATGAAGGGTTTGTCATATGAAGAGCAGTTGAGAATTCCGGGCCAATACTCCATGGAGTTTAGAACAATGAGGGGGGAGCTGATTGAAATGTAATCAATGTTGGAGAAGGCCAACTGGCTGAGTGTCTTTAAGACAGAGATTGTGGAGTACTTGATAGGTTCTTGATGAGTAAAGAGATCAAGGGTCAGAGGGAGAAGGCAGGAGAATACAATTGAGCACCACATCAAAAATGATCAAACAGCACAGGAGACTCAATGGGAAAAACAACCGACATTTGGCTCCTATATTTTAGGCT
>NC_057718.1:14261481-14270763 GCF_004010195.1 Chiloscyllium plagiosum | reverse complement strand
CAGAATCAAAGCTGCTTGGGAGGGGTCACAGACTAAAAGAAATTTCCTGTGTAGTACATGGTTTGGTTGCTTTGAAAAATATAAAAATATAGAAGATACGAGGCGGAGGAACAGGCCATCCAACTGCTTGTGCCTGCTCTGCCATTTATTATCATGATGGCTGATCATCGAGTTCAATACGATAATTCTGAGCCTTCGTCCCTTTAGCCACAACAGCTATATCTACCGTCTTCTTCAAAACCCATTACTTCACAATTATCCACATTAAACTTCAAGTTAAACGTTTGCTCACTCATCCAGCCTGTCCAAATCACACTGCAATATGGAGTCAGACAGCCATAGAGTTATACACATTGGAAGCAGACTGTTCGGCCCAACTCATTCATGCTGACCAGGTTTCCCGAACATCTGCTCATGTATTGTCCATATCCCGCTAAACCTTTCCTGTTCATGTACCGGTCCAAACATCTTTTAAATGTTGTAAGTGTATCTGCATCAATTATTTCCTCTGGCAGTTCATTTCACATACAAACCACCCTCTGTGTGAAAAATCTCTGCATCCTCCTTACAGCTCACCTTCCACCCAGCCTTGTGTCATCTGAACATTTTGAGATGTTGCATTTAGTTCCTTCAGCTAAATCATTAACATATATTATGAATAGCCAGGGTTATAGTATTGATCCCTGCAGTACACCACTAGTCACTACCTACCATTCAGAAAAAGACCCTTCATTCTTACTCTTTGTATCCTGTCTGCTAAACGACTTTCTACCATCCCAATACACGGCCCCCAGTTCCATGTGCTTTAATTTTATTAATCTCTTATGTGGGACTTTGTCAAAAGCCTTCTGAAAGTCCAAATAAACCACATCCACAGATCCCCTTAATTATCTTTACACCTTCAAAGAATTCTAGTAGATTTGTCAAGCATCATTTCCTTTTTGTAAATCCATGCTGTGTGTTTGTGTCTGATTTACCACTATTTTCGAAGTGCGCTGCTTTAAAATCTTTGGTAATGGACTCTAGCATCTTCCCCACTACCATTCTAGAACTCACTGGTCTATAATTCCCTGTTTTCTCTCTTCCTCTCTTTTTTAAATAGTGGGGTTACATTAACTACCTTCCAATCTGTAGGAATTGTTCCAGAGTCTAAAGACTCTTGGAAGATGACCACTAATGCATCCACGGTTTCTAGGGCCACTTCCTTAAGTACTGTGGGATGTAGATTATCAGGCCATAGGGATTTATCAGCCTTCATCCCCATCAATTTCTCTGCTGATACAGATTTTCTTCAGTTCCTCCCTCCCACTGTGTTCCCCATCATTTCTAGTACAGATAGTTCTTCTATAACGTGATACTTGCATTCTTGTGCAAACCCGCATTTTAGAAAAATCGCACTTTTGAAACAGCGCTTAAAGTGTTGACAATGTAATCACGTTACAGCCAACACTCGTTTTAAAACTATGTGCTTTAGAAAGTGTCCAAAACTCAACAATCGCGTGAAAGCCAGTTCTTGTTAAAGAAACGCACGCTATAGCAGAATGACCTGTGTGTTATTTGTGTCTTCCTTTGTAAAGCACATGGAACTGGGGGCAGTGTATTGAGATGGTAGAAAGTCGTTTAGCAGACAGGATACAAATATGAATAGAGTTTGTCAGTCATTTCTTTGTTCTCCATCAAAAATTCCTGTTCCTGACTTTAAGGGACCTGTATTAGTTTTCCCCAATCTTCTTTCCTTTCCATTTCGATAGAAACATTTAGTTAGTTCCTATATCCCTTGCAAGCTTACACTCACAGTCTGTTTTCGCCTTCTCTTGGTCCTTCTTGTTAACTTCCAAACGGTTCTCAATCCTCATGTCTACTGGCTCTTCTTGCCAATTTATATGCCTCTTTTTTGCATCTAAATTTTCCTATAAGCCATGGTTTGGCCATTGTTCTCTTTGCACTCTTGTGCCAAACAGAAATAAGCAATTTTTATAGCTCACCCATTTGCTCTTTGAGTGTTTGCCAATACCAATCCACTGTCATTCCTTTCAGTAACTTTTGTCAATCCATCACAGCCAACTCCAACCTCAAACCATCATTGTTTCCCTTATTAATATTCAGGACCTTAGTGTCAGAACTTCAACCTCCCTCTCCAGCTTGATGAAGAATTCTACCATATTAGGTTGCTCACCCTCAAGGGGTTTACAAACTACATTAACAATTATTCCTTTCTCATTGCACAACACCCCGCTCTGGGATGGCCCATTCTCTAGTTGGTTCCTCAACATAGTAGTCTGGAAGACCATCCTGCATATACTCCAGGGATTCCTCCTCTACAGTATTGTGACTAATTTGATTCACCCAATTTATACTGGGGTGGCACGGTGGTTCAGTGCCTCACAGTGCCAGGGACCCGCATTCGATTCCAGCCTCAGGCGACTATCTGTGTGGAGTTTGCACATACCCCCCGTGTCTGCATGGGTTTCCTATGGGTGCTCTAGTTTCCTTCTACAGTCCAAAGATGTGCAGGTTAGGTGAATTGGCCATGCTAAATTGCCCTTGGTGTTCAGGGAGATGTGGGTAAGGTGTATTAATCAGGGGTAAAGTTAAGGCAAGGGGAATGAGTCTGGGTGGGTTACTCTTTGGAGTATCGGCATGGACTTGTTGGGCTGAAGGGCCTGTTCCGTACAGTAGGGATTCTATATGCAGTTTAAAGTCACCCATAATTACAGATTTTCCTTTATCGCATGCATCTCTGATTAAATGTCATTCCCAACATCATCACTACAGTTTGGTGGGTCTATATACCGCCCACACGTGTTTTTTTGCCCTTAGTATTTTTCAGTTCTACCCACATAGATTCCACATTGCCTGAGCTAATACCTTTCCTCAATATTGTGTTTATATCCTCTTTTAACCAGTAATGCAATTCTATTGCCTCTTCCTTTTTGTCTGCCCTGCCAGTCCTGTCCCTGGTCACCCTGCAGCCATGCCTCTGTAATCCCAATTATATCGTCCCTATTTACATCTATACGCATGATTAATTCATCCCCTTTGTTTCAAATGCTCAATGCCTTCAGAAATAAAGCTTTAAGGCTTGACCTTTTAGTACTCCTTGTTTGATTCTGACCCTTTAGCCCTCTGCTTATCACTTCTCATTCCCATTTCTGTGTTTTGTTCTTTTCCTTGATATTTCTTCCTCTGACTCCTTGGATAGGTTCCCATCGCTCTGCCCATTTAGTTTAAACCTCTCCCAACCACTCTAGCAAATACTCCCACTAAGCATCAGACCCATCCAGTTGTGCTGCTCCCCGGAATCTAAAACCCAACCCCTCACACCTCTTTAACTGTGTGTTTATCTGATATATCCTGCTATTTCTACTTTGACAAGCATGGAATCACGACCATTGTGGTCCTACTTTTCACCTGGCTTCTTAACCTCCTATATTCTGCTTTTAGGATTTCTTTCTTGTTTTTAATCTCTGTCATTGTAACAATGTCACTGTTCAACCACCATCTTCATACAAATTGCCCCGGGCTCTTGGCAAACACAGGTTTAGCAGAATTGAAAACAAAAGATTTACAAGGATGTTGCCAGGGTTGGAGGATTTGAGCTATAGGGAGAGGCTGAATAGGCTAGGGCTGTTTTCTCTGGAGCATTGGAGGCTGAGGGGTGACCTTACAGAGGTTTATAAAATCATGAGGGGCATAGATAGGATAAATAGACAAAGTCTTTTCCCTGGGGTGGGGGAGTCCAGAACTAGAGGGCATAGGTTTAGGGTGAGAGGGGAAAGATATAAAAGAGACTTAAGGGGCAACTTTTTCACACAGAGGGTGGTACGTGTATGGAATGAGCTGCCAAACGAAGTGGTGGAGGCTGGTACAATTGCAACATTTAAAAGGCATCTGGATGGGTACATGAATAGGAAGGGTTTGGAGGGATATGGGCCAGGTGCTGGAAGGTGGGACTAGGTTGGGTTGGGATATCTGGTCAGCGTGGATGGGTTGGACTGTAGGGTCTGTTTCCGTGCTGTACATCTCTATGACTCTATGACTCTAATAAAATTACACGGCTGAATTTCTGAATAAAATAGCTGCATCTTTCCTCAAGGCAGTGACTCAACGTAAAATCCGAGGACGAGTGAGAGAGTCAAAGATGATGCAGAGGTGAATGACCCTCACGTCTGTTTTTGTCTGTATACCTCAGCACACATTACAGGCAACTTCCATGAGCTGATTCCAATTCTGACAACGTTAACCGTTTCTCTCTCCACAGGTTCAGCCAGGCCTGCTGAGTTTCTCCAGCACTTTCTGCCTTTCTTACGTAAACACTGCCACTCTTACATTAAGGGGGCACATCCTTACCTTGCAAAGAATGAGGCTGCAGCTGAGGTCCCACTTGAGGCCACACTTGACACGTAGGTACCCTGGGAGCTCGGGAAGCTGTACACCGATGGCTTGTCGGAGTTGTAACGGTTCAGAACCGCCTCAGTCAAACCTTCCCGGCAATTCTCGGACATCAGCTGTGATATCTGCAAAGACAGGGTAGCATGGCTTAAAGCCAACTTTCCTGGGAAAAATCCAAAACCTCATTGAAATCCCCTAACCCAATGCTCCAAACAAAAATAAAACACATTTGCATGTTTTTTTATTCACTCATCGCTGGCTGGGCCAGCATTTATTGCCCATCCCTAGTTGCCCTTGAGAAGGTGGTGCAAGGGAATAGGTACAAGATCACAAGTATTGTTCACCAGGAAGCACAGCATTCCACTAAAACAAAACCCAAAGCAGAGACTTTGACACCGTTTCAAGAAATAGGAGGTTCCAATTTTTCATCTCAGTACAATCTACCTTTCAACCATCCTTTCATTAGAGTTTGACCAACTGCATCCCTCCTGGAATTTCCACATCATACCTGCTTAAAACAACTATTCACATACCCATCCAGATGCCTTTTAAATGTTGTAATTGTACCAGCCTCCTCCACTTCCGCTGGCAGATCATTCCATACACACACCATCCTCTGCGTAGAGAGATATGGGCCAAGTGCTGGCAAATGGGACTAGATTAGGTTATGATATCTGGTCGACATGGATGAGTTGGACTGAAGGGCTTGTTTCCATGGAGTACGTCTCTATGACTCTAAGATGACATGCTTTACAGTCGGTAGTTTTCAAGACATACTCATCTGCCGGCAAACGGAAATGCAAAGACGATCATGGTCAGAAGTGCTCAATCACGTGGGGGGTAATCTCACTATATGATTCGTACAGTTTTTTTAAAACCATGAGGGGATGTTACTCTTGTGTCATTTTCTGCAGCTTTCCAAGCCAGCAAACAAAAAAAATCTAAAGATGCCCTTACAAGAAAAGTAATGAGAGGAGATTGGATGGAGATAATCAGGAGGGTAGGAGAGAGTGAGGACTGCAGATGCTGGAGATCAGAGCTGAAAAATGTGTTGTTGGAAAAACGCAGCAGGTCAGGCAGCATCCAAGGAGCAGGAGAATCGACGTTTCAGGCAATAAGCCCTTCTTCAGGAATGAGGAAGGTGTGCCAAGCAGGCTAAGATAAAAGGTAGGGAGGAGGGACTTGGGGGAGGGGCCCGTGTGGTTGGAGGGTTCCTAGGCGGAAGATGAGGCGCTCTTCCTCCAGGCGTTGTGTTGCCTTGGTCTGGCGATGGAGGAGGCAAGGACCTACATGTCCTTGGTGGAGTGGGAGGGGGCGTTAAAGTGTTCAGCCACGGGACGGTTGGGTTGGGAGGGTCCAGATAGAGTAGAGAGGGAGAATCTGCACCAACACACAAAGGCACAAGAACCAGAGAATCATTTAACAAGAAGAAGCACAATTGAAGTGAGGAGAAAGCATTTACACAGAGAACAGTTAACATTCAACTGCGGAGGTCTAAAGAGAACTGGATAATAAGAAACAAAAAGATGTCCAGGCTTATTTGAAAAAGGTTGGCTGTTTGCTCTTGCAGATGACAACCACGTAACAGCCTGAATGGCCTCACTGTGTGCCGTCTTCATTCTCTGATGCTATAGGGTCTGAAGGTGAATGATCTGTGGGGAAAGCAGGCAGGAGACGGTCACTTAGAATAGATGTGACCGTAACAGGAGATGTTCCAGGAAATCAGCCACAATTTAATCCAGCGACGGTACAGGTTTTGAGCAGAATGGCTTGCTCCTGTTCCCGTTAAGGAATATGGAATGATTTGTCAATAGAAAGGTTCAACTGGCTTATGGGGCCGACAGATTTTATGCTTTCATTAAAAAATGGTTTTCATCCTGTTGCTTTAACGCAACTTTATTTAATTTTTTTTTCATTGTTTATGTATCTCACAATTTTTTTTTAGAATTAGATTCCCTACAGTATGGAAACAGGCCCAAACCAACCCTCCAAAGTGTAACCCACCCAGACCCATTCCCCTACCCTATGTTTATCCCGACTGATGCAACTAACATTATGGGCAATTTAGCATGGCCAATTCACCTGACCTGCACATCTTCTGGATTGTGGAAGGAAACTGGTGCACCTGGAGGAAACCCACACAGACACGGGGAGAATATGCAAACTCCACACAGACAGTCACCTGAGGCTGGAATCAAACCTGGGTCCTTGGTGCTGTGAGGCAGCAGTGCTAACCACTGAGCCAACATGTTGCCCCATCTTTTTAGTCTGCTGAGTATATACAAAAAGGCTCCCTGACTGAGGAAACCTGCTACTTTTCATGGCTATGCAAAGCCTGGCCCATCTCTCAAAGATGGCAAAGAGACACACAGAGGTCTGCTTCTGCAGCCTGAACGGCTGAAGGCATGACTACGGATGGAGGATGATGGAAATTGAGGATATACACGGGGCCAGAGTTAGGAAGAACTGCACCAGGATCTTGGGAGGATAATGCAGCAGGAGGAGGTAACAGAGATGGAGGGAAGGGCCAACAAATCTGGTCCACAAGTTTAATTCATGCAGCTTCAGGCAGAGGGAGGGTTCAGCACTCAGCTCTCAGCCTCTCACTGCCCAACTCCTATTCTGCACTAAAACCATGCTTTGTTTCTCTCAGGAGGAGAAAAATCTGAGGAGATTTTTCCAACAGGTCCAATTTATTACAATTCCTCAGTGGTTGAGATTTCCTTTCAAACACTCGTGAGGTCTCCAAGAGTGTTTGTTACTGTCAACACTGGGCAGGAGTTCTGAACACTCATTATACAGGTCAGTAAATGAACAGGCCGCAGGGGCGAACTTCGAGGGAAACACTGTGCTTACATTGCAGTGAATCTGTTTAAAATACCTTCAACTTGGTGTGAAGCCGAGTAAAGAGAAATCATTGTGTGGAGTTGATTATGTTTTCTGACGGTTATTAAGTCGGGCAGTTCATGCAACGGAATTTACACTCTCTCTCCAACGTTCAGCCCCAAAGAGCCCTGTTTGTTGTTCCAGTCCGAAGGTTCTCTCAAAGGGGAAGCTAAAATGTAACCAGGGTAGGTTTGTCCTCGCTCCTTCTCTCCTCCCAGGCTGCTGTGGAGGTTCCTTATTTCCACACACATTCTGACCAAAGAGTGGTAAGAGTTGATGACATGACCTTGTAAATTGATCCTGCCTGGGCAGCCACTAAATAGGTGGCTGAGAAAGAAGCGCTGTATTCATGGTCATGTAGTCGGCCATAGATCTGCAAAGACCGGTGTTCAAGTGCTCAACCTAGACAGCTTCTAATGTTGCTATTTTAATACCTGTTTTACTGGACAGAGCCTTAGGGAAATGGAAATTCTTTATGATGGCAGGTTTCACAAGGCCTGAGCACATTATCCAATGTTCCACTGCAGTGCTGAGGGAGTGCAGTATTACTGCATGTGTTTTCGATGAATGTTAAATCTGTGTGCTCTCTCAATTGGATGTGGAAGATCCCATGGCTCTATTTAACCGTCCATCAACATCACTAAAACAGGTCACTTGGTTAATTCTTCACCACAGAGGGCTGACGAGGCTGGGTCAGTAAGTATATAATGGGGCGGCACAGTGGCTAGCTGCCTCGCAGCAGAGGGACCTGGGTTCGATTCCAGTCTTGGGTGACCGTCTGCGTGGAGTTTACACATTCTCCCCATGTCTGCCTGGGTTTCTATGGGTGCTCCAGTTTCCTCTCACAGACCAAAAATGTACTGGTTACATGGGTTGGCCATGCTAAATTGCCCACAATGTCCAAGGATGTGCATGCTAGTGGATTAGCCGTGGGAAATGCAGGATTACAGGGATGGATGGGATGCACTTCAGAGGGTCAATGTGCTCTTGGTGTGGTGAATGGCCTGCTTCCACACTATAGGTACTCTATGGCATTCAAGACTAAGGTAGACACATTTTTCATTAGTAAGGGAATGAAGGACTATGGAGAAAAGGCGGGAAAATGAAGGTGAGGATGATTAGATCAACAATGATCTCATTGAATATCAGGGCAGAGTCAATGGGCTGAATGTCCCACTTCTCCGATGTCTTATGATCATGTTACTGTTTCTGAGAGTATACTACGCACAATTTGGCTCCTACATGACAACACTTCAGAGGTATTTCATTGTATGAAAAGTGCGACATAAATGCACATCCTTCTGTCTTCCTGCTTTCCTCACGCTTCACCTGATGTCAGCCAGCTACCTCCCTTAAATCCCGATACAAGTCCCGATCAAACTGGTGAAAGTGAGGACTGCAAATGCTGGAGATTAGAGTCGACAGTGTGTTGCTGGAAAAGCACAGCAGGTCAGGCAGCATCTGAGGAGCAGGAGAGTCGATGTTTTGGGCTAAAACCCTTCATTGGGAATGAGAGTTCAGTCAACTCTCTTGCTCCTCAGATGCTGCCTGACCTCCTGTGCTTTACCAGCACCATTCTCTCGACCCTGAACAAATTGGTGTCAATGCAAAGCCTCTCACTTACTTGTGGAGAAAATGACATTGTTGAGGACTCCCCAACCTTCCTCAAAGTAATGCCACGAGATCTTCTCTACTCACCCAGTTCGGTAGACAGACAGTTTTAATGTATCAGCCAAAAGTTAGCACCTCTGACAGTGCAGCACTCAATCAGTACTGCACTAGAGTGTCAGCTTTGACCTTTGTGTTCCAACCCTGGAATCCAAATCAGGGCTGCAGAGGGTGTGTCTGACACTGACTCTGATTTAATCTGCCATTTACTCCTTTCATTCGAACACAATCACACCCTTTAGGGTCTTCCTTCAGTTCATTCAGTCTCTCAATCCAACGACACGGTTCACCCTGCCCCCTAACTCCCATCAGGGTTCACCCTGCCCCCTTACCCCA
>NC_057718.1:14239741-14261018 GCF_004010195.1 Chiloscyllium plagiosum | reverse complement strand
GGAAAACAGCCCCAGCCTGTTCAGCCTCTCCCTATAGCTCAAATCCTCCAACCCTGTCAACATCCTTGTAAATCTTAATCTAAGATCTACCTAACCTACACTTCCCTCAATTTACTGCTGTCCATGTTCTTGTCCAGCAGTCGTTTGAATGTCCCTAATATCTCTGACTCTGCTACCACTGCTGGCAGCGCATTTTACGCACCCGCCACTCTCTGTGTAAAGAATCTACCCTTGACATTTCCCCTATACTTTCCTCCAATCACCTTAAAATTATGACCCCTTGTGACAGCCATTTCTGCCCTGGGGAAAAGTCTCTGGCTATCTACTCTATCTATGCCTCTCATTACCTTATACACCTCTCTATCAATTCACCTCTCTTCCTAATTCTCTCCAGTGTGAAGAGTCCTAGCTCACTCAACCTCTCTTCATTCTCAAGTCCAGGCAGCACCCTGGTAAATCTCCTCTGCACTCTGTCTAAAGCATCTACATCCTTCCTATAATGAGGTGACCAGAACTGGACACAATATTCCAAATGTGGTCTAACTAGGATTTTATACAGCTGCAGCAACACCTCGTGGTTCTTAAACTCAATCCCTCGGCGAATGAAAGCCAACACACCAGATTCCTTCTTAACAACCCTATCAACTTGGGTGGCAACTTTGAGGGATCTATGTACGTGGACCCCAAGATCCAGCTGTTCCTCCACGCTGCCATGAATCCTTTCTTTAACCCTGTCTTCAACATTCAAGCTCGACCTTCCAAAATGAATCAATTCGCATTTATCCAGGTTGAACTCCATCTGCCACTTCTCAGCCCAGCTCTGCATCCTATTAATGTTTTGTTGTAGCCTGCAACAGCCCTCGCACTATCTACAACACCACTGACCTTTGTGTCATCGGCAAACTTACTAACCCACCCTTCCACTTCTTCATCCAAGTCATTTCTGAAAACTACAAAGAGCAGAGGCCTAAGAACAGATCCCTGCAGAACACCACTGGTCACAGACCTCCAAGCAGAATACTTTCCATTCATTACCACTCGCTGTCTTCTTTCGGCCAGCCAATTCTGTATTCAGACAGCCAAATTTCCCTGTATACCATACCTCCAAACTTTCTGAATGATACCTTTTGGCCCATCAAATCCATTGCTGCAAAAAGCCATATAAAATGTTGCCTAAGAAGGATTCAGTCCAACATCTCAAAGCACCTCAGCAGAGAGCTACGTTCTACAGATATATGGCCCCAGAGTTTCTAACACTTCATTACAACTTTAAATAATCCCTCCAACTACTTCAGGCAAGTTAATGCATTGCTTTTTTTTTAATCCACTGAATGATTAAAACTCGGAACTTGCCACAACAAAGAGTAAAGGAGGTGAACAGCATCACTGCATTTAAGAGAAGCAAGATGAACCAATGCAGTAGCAAGGAGCAGTAGGGGTTGTTTGACAGGATTGAGATGAAGGGAGAAAGTGAGGACTGTGGATGCTGGAGATCAGAGTCAAAACGTGTGTTGCTGGAAAAGCACAGCCG
Source organism: Chiloscyllium plagiosum (assembly GCF_004010195.1). Lineage (NCBI taxonomy): Eukaryota > Metazoa > Chordata > Chondrichthyes > Orectolobiformes > Hemiscylliidae > Chiloscyllium > Chiloscyllium plagiosum. The sequence continues at coordinate 14,259,487 of NC_057718.1, read as the reverse complement.
GTCAGGCAGCATCCGAGGAACAGGAGAGTCGACATATCGGGCATAAGCTCTTCATCAGGAATGGGTGAAGATGAAGTGAAAGAAGCTCCTTATGAAGCATAAACACCAGCATGGTATTGGATGGGCTGAACAGCCTGTTTCTATGCTGTAACCACCTTGTGTTGTTGGTTGTAATTGACAGATTGGTTCCATTTCCTTTAACCAATGCTAAGCCGGGACATCGTACAGAGGGTGGCCTTGTCCCTTTGAACGCTCTCAACAAAATGACATAGGGAGACAACAAAAACTCCCAAGGTACTTATCAAAACCAAACTGTACAGCCAGAAATGACCAACGCGCTGAGACAACAGGGAACATGAGGCTTCAATCCTCAGATTCCTTCACTCCACATTCCTCCCTCTTCCCTGTCGCCTTCTCTTCTCCTTTGAGGGCCCTTATCCAAAGCCTGTCTCTTTGACAGAGCTCCTGTTCACCCATTTCCTTCCCTTGATTCCAGTCTGAATACCCCCCTCTGACAAGTGTTCAGACATTTACCCAAGCTAAAGCCACTATGTAAATCCAAGTTGCTGTTGATAATGACCCAACACCTCCCCCTTCCCACACCCTGCACCTTGAGTTCCAAACTGGGACTCATCCTATCAAAGACACAAATGATGGGGCAAAATCAAATTCTTCTTAGAAATCATACATTTGGGCTTTGGAGGAAACTTAATTGGTAAGTCACAAAGATAGAAATCAGCTGAGACTTCAGTCACATCAAAATTACTAGGTGCTGTCAAAAATGGCAAAAGATAATTTCATTCTGCTGTGGCGACATAACGGAACAAAGTCAGATTTCACTAACAAATGGACTGCTCTCAAAATATTAGGGTCTGAGTTGACACTCTGGAAATGTTAGTGTTACTCCATAGAATAACTGCAGATACACTGTTCAATACTCCTGAAGAAGGGCTTATGCCCTGTAAAGTAATCTAATAATTTCATTCTGCTGTGGCGACATAACGGAACAAAGTCAGATTTCACTAACAAATGGGCTGCTCTCAAAATATTAGGGTCTGAGTTGACACTCTGGAAATGTTAGTGTTACTCCATAGAATAACTGCAGATACACTGTTCAATACTCCTGAAGAAGGGCTTATGCCCGAAACGTCGATTCTCCTGTTCCTTGGATGCTGCCTGACCTGCTGCGCTTTTCCAGCAACACATTTTCAACACCAATTTAAGTATATTTTGTCAGTTGTGTTTCTGTGTGTGTGTCCATGTGTGTTATTATATTTGGGGGTGTGTTTACTTCTCAGTGCGTACTTGTGATTGAGAGTGTCCATATGAACATATGTGTGTGTGAGTACAAGTCCATGTGATCGTGTGAGTGTGCTTCTGTGAGTTTAAGTGTGTGTCTATGTGAATGTACTGTGTGGCTTTTGAGTGTCTCCATGAATGTACTTGTATGTTCGAATGTGTCTGTATAAAGTTACTTGTGTGTGTGAGCATGTTGGTTGAGCATGTGACCATGTTTAGTATGCTTTTCGTTTCATTGTCTCATGAGATGAGGGCAGTGCTGAGCGAGTCAGCATTTGATCCCCACTCTCATTCACCCTTCTTGAACCGCTGGAGTCCATGGTGTGTGTGTGTGTGTGTGTGTGTGTGTGTGTGTGTGTGTGTGTGTGTACAACACACTTTGAGGCAGTTATCAGTTTCAAATGAACAATGTAAGTCATTGTCATCAGCTGTCCATTGATCATAGCAAGAAACCGAAATGCAGGAGCAAATTACTGCAGACGCTGGAATCTGACCCAAAAACAATAAATGCTGGAGATCACAGTGGGTCAGACAGCATCCATGGAGAGAGAGCAAGGTAACATTTCAAATCTACATGACTTTGATGAAGAGGCGTCTGGACTCAAAACGTTTGCTTTCTCTCTCTCCATGGACACTGTCTGACTCGAAGAAACGTAAGTGGCCACTCAATAATTAAGCCAACGGTAATGGACATTATTAAGAGGAGAATTCAAGTGCATCATGTACCATTCAGAAACTCATATTGAAACATGCACAAGCATAAAGTGGGTATTTCCAGGGAGTGAACCTATTAGAAACTGCTCAGGTTTCAGCCATAACTCAGTGAGTCAGAGGTCTGTGGGTTCAAGTCCCAATCCAGAGATGTGAGTAACATCTTCCAATGCACGTGTGATGGCTTGTGGACTATCAGATGTGCCACCTTTCGAGAGGCAACACTGTACATTGGCAGCAAGCACACAGAGTGCCCCAGCACATGACAGGTGATTCACAGTAAAGCAGCTTGCCCACAATGTGAGTTGGCACACCATTCAATTGCCTACAGAGGCTGGCTGCCCATTTTACTGGGTGTCATGCAGCATCACACATAAACTGATGCCAGATTGTTTAGATTTTATCCGAGACCAGGGCAACAATCCCCAAATATCCCAGTCTAAAATGGATGTACCCAACTCCTTGAACACCAAACACACTGTGCTTGTAGACGCACTTTCATAAGAAACTCACAAGGCTTAAAGTAGCACATCATGTATTCAAAAAAGTTGCCTCCTGGCACATTAATTATATGTTTCACTTCCTTCCAGCTTCAAGGAGATTTCGGGGTGTTTGAAGTCACACCCTATGCATTCTTAATGTCTGCAACGCCAGACACCTGGTGCAATCGTTAGGTTTCATGTCGAGTGCCTGAAAGAAGCTGTACTAAGTTAATCACAAGTTTAGTCTCACCTAGCCATGGTTTCTTGAGTTATCTCATTTCCAACCCTTTACCTTTAGCTCACCTGAGGTAATCGTGCAGTGTTAACACCAGGGTATTGATGTCAGTGACCTTTATAGGAAATGCCACCTCAAGGCCTACCTAATTAAAGGCCTCTTCGTAACTTTGTTGCTATTTTACCCATGCCCAGTGAAACCTGGCAACTCCCTGGCAGGGCAATTGGGGAGGCAGCCCCTTTCTGGGCTATGGGTGTCTCATGGAATCACAGTTACGGTTCCAACTACCCTCAGTAACCATCTCACCTTACAACAACCATTCACCCCCACCCTCAGCGCCTGTTTTATAGGCTCTGGCCCGTGTTCTATAGGCTCTGGCCCATGTTCCCTTACCCGTTTGGAGAGTCTGCGTACAGAGAAGGGCATGCAGGAACATTGAACTCCAGTTCCGGAAGCTTCTGACGGGCACAGACCTTGGATGTCCGCACAGCAGCAGGAAAGTTGTGAGGTAACATAGGCTGTGGCACCCCCAGACCGCACTTACAAGTCTTTGGGATCTCCCACATATCATTCTGGCCTCTACTAGAAACATAAAGAGGGTAAGGAGCAGGACTAGGTCTTTTGGTCCCTTGAGCTTGCTTTGCTATTTTAGATGAGGGCTGATCATCTACCTCAATGCCACTTGCTTGCACTATCTCCATATCCTCAGATGACTTGCGTGTCCAGAAATCTATCTTTCTCTGTCTTGAATATACTCAGTGACTGCCCTTTGTTTAGATTACTCCAAAGACTCACCACCCTCTGACAGAAGAACTTTCTCCTCATCTCAGTCCTAAATATTCTGAGACTGTGACCCCAGGGCAGCATGGTGGCTCAGTGGTTCACACTGCTGCCTCACAGTGCCAGGGACGTGGGTTCGATTCCACTCTCAGGTGACTGTGTGGAGTTTGCACATTCTCTCTGTGTCTATGTCGGTTTCCACTGGTTTTCTCTCACAGTCCAAAGATGTGTCGGTTAGGTGGATTGGCTGTGCTAAATTGACCATAGTGTCCAGGGGTGTGCAGGCTAGGCGGGTTAGCCATGGGAAACACAAAATTACAAGGATGGGGGTGGGGAGGGGGAGGTCTGGCTGGGATGCTCTTCGAAGGGTCGTGTGGACTCAATGGGCTGAATGGCCCCATTGTAGGGATTCTATGATTCTAACACCTTTAACAGGCAAAGCATTTGACAGGTCCTGTCAGGACTGTAGTCAGGCACGAGTCAATACTGAACCTGAGGAGGAACGGTTTCAGAAGAGGTTGACTTAAGACTGGTTAAAGCAGTTACTAACTGAACAGCCTCAAAGAAGAGCAACAAAGGGATATCCTGGCTTGACAGACGATAAGTTACTGAACAACATCTTTACATCCAAGAGGGTTCATGAATCACAAATTTTAAAACTGACACATCCACGACCCCTTTAAGACTGCACCCATACTGTAATAGTGTCTCTTCAAGCAGAGAGGGAGAGACTGAAATGACAGTCCTCTGTGTCAGCGCTGACTGAACTACAACGTCTCACAACGTGAGAAAACATCAAGGAGGAGAAACATCCATGCAGCTTTCTTATCTTCCACAAAACCACTCCTGTTATTTCCAGGAGCTAACAATATATTATATTTATACAACACCTTCCACGGGGTAAATTCCCACCCCCCCAACAGACACCAGTCAGAAATTGGGAGTCCTTACGAATGAAAATTTGGTCAAAACAGCTTTTAAAATTGAGGAGAGAACCCGCCCACTGGCAGGGACCTCAGAGGGAGTGAACAGCTCCTCTGTCAATGGTAAACCTGAAGAAGGGTAGGGGTAAATGACCAACAACTTGTATTTAAATAGCATGTCCAATGTAGTAACCCATTCTAAGATGTTTCACAAAAGAGCTGCCAAACTTGAATTTGACACCATCCCACAAAAGGACACAGTAAGGGGGCAAGTGATCGATAAATTCTAAGCATTAAACAGCTGCAAGGTTGGTGGAGAGAGAGAAGATATGATATCAGGAAGGAGAAAAAGTCATAAGACATAGGAGCAGAAGTAAGCCATTTAGCTCATCAAGTCTGCTTTGCTATTGAATGAGATCATGATTGATCCATTTTCCTGCCCTATCCCCATAACCCTTGATTCCGTTACTGGTTAAACATCTGTCTATCTCATCCTTGAATAATCTTACAATGTTTATAAAGCTATTTGGATAAGTACATGAATAAGAAATATTTGGAGGGATGGATAGGGGCCAAGCACAGGCAGGTGGGACTAGTTTAGTTTGGGATTACGATCTGCATGGACTGATTCCATGCTGTGTAACTCCATGACTGAGCTTCAAGAGCCATCTGTCGTAAAGATTCATGACCCTCTGAGAGAAGGAATTCCTCCTTATCTCTGTCTTAAATGGATGACCCCTTATTCTGAGATGATGCTGTCTGGTCCTAAACTCCCCGCCGCCCCCACCAGGGGAAAGAACCTTTCCACATCTACCCTGTCAAGTCCCCTAAGAACCTTGTAGGTTTCAATCAGGTCACATCTGATTGGATGGATTAACACCAAGCTAGTCAAAATGGTGACCCCCAAAGAGAAGCCATGTGTTGGCAGCGAGGGATCCGAGCATCCTGGAGAATAAAGAGGCAACATGATTTAGGAAGGGTATTTCAATGACTGAGTAACTGAAATCAGGGCTGTTCAAAAGGTCAGAACTGGAGCAGCACCGGTATCTCAGAGGCGGAGAAGATGGCGGAGACAGGGAGGGGCAAGGGAGGAATTGGAAAATAAGAATGAGAATTTTAACATTAAGCTGTTGATAATTGGGAGTGCAGAGATGGTGGGTGAACAAGACCTGCTGCCAGTTATGACAGGAGCATCTAAGTTTCAGATGGCACAAGTTTCCAAAGAGTGGCGACAAGGTAACTAGTCAGGAATGCATTAGAACAGGTGAGAAAAGCTTCTGGATATAGAACTGGGTGAGGTTGTACCAGATTCGGTACACATCACCATGGGCAAACTCTTAACCTCGGAAATTCCATGTCGCTGGTCATGAACTCTGCAGTGGCTGAGAAGCCCAATCCTAGAGCCATATCTCTGACCACATATCTGGCAGATATCTCCGGGAGATGGAATTGGTCTTCAGCCTTGAAATCGCTGGCATTCCTTTCTCCGGCTACTTTATCATGGTTCCGCTTGCCGCTGGTGTTCTGTACGGGATATTTTGCTTCTTTGTCAAAGTTTACCCGTCAAGTCGCCCATTCATCCGTCAAAGACTGTGCCTTGCATAAGGATGTTCCTCACAATATAAATTTATATTTTACTTGTTCTCTCTAGTAAAGCTCACCAATGTTTAAGATAATGAAAGAAATTCTCAGAGAATTCAAAAGGAGTGGGCATTATTTCAGAGTTTATACCGAATCAAACAGAAACAAAATCCGTAAAATATCTACACTCTAAAGGTCTTGAATATGTGGAATATATTCTCCCTTTCGGACATATAGAGAGAATCAGTTGGGTGCTTGAAGGGAAGATAATTATTTTTAAAGAGTATTAAGCAATATGGAGCTCAGGGAGTTGCACAACATTCAATTATACCATTTCTGACTCCTCAGATACTGAAACAGTCCACATGTAAATGCAGAAAGACATGGACAATATCAAGGCTTGGGCTGACAAATATATTCGTGCCACAAAAATGCCCAGCACTGAAGCCAAGGGCAACTAGGGATGGGCAATAAATGCTGGCCCAGCTATTGATACTAATTACCCACCAGTGAATTAAAACAAGTTAGGGGTGAGCAACAAATACTGGCCTTCCCACTGACAAGCTCAAATCACAACCATTTTTTTTAAAAATGTCAGCAATTTCTCAAAGACATTTCCTCCTGCACTGAGTAACTGAGTAACGCATAGCTGTGTGAAAAGGTATTTTTGAATTCTTTGGACGCGAGTTCAACATGATCGACAATTTGAAATGTAAATAGGTTCAGCCCAGATCCGCTTTCAACCTGAAACGAAGGGTTGACTAACTTGACCCCAACTGTGGAATTTTCTGGAAGTGTCCCAAAATCATTTCCTTCTTGTCACACACACCGTCCCTTGGCCAGTGTTGCCTTAAAACATACACAAACTGATGGCTCAGTTAATCAACTTTAGAAAAAGATGAGGAAAGTTTGTCACAGTAATTGGATATAAGAGGCAGAAAGTTTCACTTTTTTTGTGAATGCGAGTGGCACTGGCAAGGCCAGTATTTGTTACTCTTCCCTAACTGCCCTTGCAGTGATGAGCAGTTATGAGTCAACCCCATCGCTATGGGTCTAGAGTCAAATGTAGGCCAAAATAGGTAAGCATGGCAGATTTCCTTCCCCAAAGGACAATAGTGAACCAGATGGGTTTTAACAATCAATGATTTTTTTTTAAACTGATACAAGCTTTATATTGCCAGATATGTTAATTGAATTTAAATTCCACCAGTTTCCATGGTGAGATCTGAACCGACGTCAACCAAGGAATAGTCAGGCCTCTAGATTACCATGGCAACAATTCTCCCAGTATACCATCATCGCCCCTGAAAACACCGTTCACAACCACCACCCATCTCAAAGCACTTCCAGCTAACTAAGTACTTTTGATGTGAAGACTCTGTTGAAATGCGGGAAATATGGCTACCAATTTGCACACAGCAAGATCTCACAACAGCAATGTGTTAATGACTAGATATTTTTTGAGTATGATGTTGATTGAGGGGTAAGTATTGGTCAGGACACCTAGACAACACCTGAAATAGTACCACAGGGTCTTTTTATTTAAAACTGATAGGGATTTACAATGCCTTGGTTCAACATCTCACCTAAAAGACAGAACGTTCAACTGTGCAGCACTCCCTCAGCACTACAGCATCAGCGTGTGAGTCAAGTCCTGGATTGGAACTTGGAGCGGCCACATTCCCATCTGGTGAAACAGCAAAATGTTCCCCAACCTCTATAAGTTTTTATAACCAATAAAAAAAATTTAAATGGTCAAAAGAAATTTTAAGGAAGTACACATAATCTTTTTCTTGGAGTTACTGGTCACGTTGTCCAGAAGAGTGCCTCTCTGACTCTGGCTCTTGGACTCTAGGACAATTCAGGTGGGAGAGCTATCTTCACAACAGACAGCTCACTCTGCTTCAGAAGGGCAGCAGGCCCTGCTCACCGCACTCTCAGCTAGACACCAGAGTGTTCCTTTGTAGTTTAACACGTGTAGTGGGTGGCATGGTGGCACAGTGGTTAGCATTGCTGCCTCACAGTGCCAGAGACCCGGGTTCAATTCCCACCTCAGGCGACTGACTGTGTGGAGTTTGCACATTCTCCCCGTGTCTGCGTGGGTTTCCTCTGGGTGCTCCAGTTTCGTCCCACAGTCCAAAGATGTGCAGGTTAGGTGAATTGGCCATGCTAAATTGCCCGTAGTGTTAGGTGAAGGGGAAAATGTAGGGGTATGGGTGGGTTGCGGGTCGGTGTGGACTTGTTGGGCCGAAGGGCCTGTTTCCACACTGTAAGTAATCTAATCTTAACAAGTGGATTATCCCTGAAGTCTGACAAGTCACTCAATCAGTATCAGCAAAACAGATCATCTGGTCATTAGCAAAGTTCTCTTTGTGGGAAGTTGCTGCTGCATATCCTATAATGTAACAGTGCTTTTGTAATGGACAACGTTTGTCTATATTGAGACAGACCCTAAATGAAAGCGGAAACTGACCCCCTCCAGGTTGTTGGGGAATCTAAGATTAAAATTCAGAATTAAAAGACATAACTTCTGCTTGAATCTATATATTAGATAGCCATCAAATCTCAGTGGGAATTGATGAACCAGTGCTGCAGTTAATGCAGGCGCAAGGAGACAGTGACTGAAGGTGAGCAGACGTTTCTGCAATTGTTTTTTGTTTCTGAAAGATTGGCGTATCTGATTTGAGGAGATTCTGCAAATTTGTGCCATTTTTGGTAAAGCCTGTACCTGTGTGCTGTTGTGAGGTGAAAATCAGACTAACCTCTAGAAGTGCTGCTTAAATTGTTTGTAAAGAAAACGAAGTTTTGAAAGACTTTGTGCTTCAGTTTGATGACTTATTTACTTTGTAAGCTGTTAAGCCAAACTTGAGCTATGTCTTAGGTGTATCTAGCATTTAATTTGTAGTTTATATTTGACACAATTTGCCTGTTGATGCATGTTCAACTTACGTTGATTCTTGGTTTTAAAGTATAAGTGATTAATTAAGATAGCATTTAGCGTTTTCTTTGTTGGACGTGTACATAGTAAACATTCTTCTGTTTTAAACTGCAGAATCTTGTGGCTTCGCTCTTTTAGTAACTAACTGGAATTTCAGATTCGTTCCACTTGTTTAAAAAACATTCCTAGTTTCTACCAAGATCATAACGCCTTCAAAAATACTTGGTTGGCTGTGAAATGCTTTGGAACCTTGTGAAAGGCTCTAAGCAAATACAAGTCTTTTTCTTATTATTGCTTTTTATTTTCACTTAGGCCATTCAGTCCATCGAATCCATGTTGCATACTAGCCTCCTTCCAGCTTTCTTTATCTGTCCCTACTGCATGTCCTTTCTATCCCCTCTCCCTCTCATAGCTTCCCCTGTCTGGTACATAAATTATTTTGCCAAAATGTTCTCAGTTGAGAAAGGAATGCCTCAGTCTACCTGAGACTGTGTTAGGGAGGACAAGGTAAAACAATAAAGTCAAGAGAGTGGTGCTGGGGAAGCACAGCATGTAAGAAGCAGGAGAATCGATGTTTCGGGCAAAAGTCCTTCATTAGGAATAAGGCTGGGACTCCAGCATCTACAGTACTCATTTCACCTAGAGCCATAAAGTCGTATAACTCATGAGGGGACCATTCAGCCCGTCATGCCTGTGCCGGCTCTCCCATCGCTGTCCTCTTTCCTCATAGTCCTTACATTTATTTTCTTTTCAAGTAGCAATCCAATTCCTTTCGTAAAGTTACTTTGATTATGAATAATTGTTAAGATGGAATACACTGGAGACAAGTTCAATAGCAACTTTTAGAAATTAGATCAATACCAGAAACACAAATATTTTCTGGCACTGTTGGGAAAGAGCAGGAGAACACGACAAATTTGATCGCCCTTTCAAACAGCCAGCACAGGGATGATGGGCCAAATGGCCTGAGGGTTCCATGAATGATCATCCTTGCTTGACGATTTTTACCATGCTCCTAAGGGTAGAAGAAATTTTTTGAAAATACAATTAGTTTTCATTGAAAGGAATTTTTTAAAAAGTGGCCTTTGACTCTCAAGAGAGGGTGGCAGTGGTTACCCTCAGGAGGTCACAATCACTGTGCTCTTAAATGGCCAACCCGGCACTTATAATAACATCATAACTGATGTGAATGTGGGGACTGGAAATATTTTCATTGTAAAATCCTTAACTGTTTGCAATAATTACTGCGACATGCAGGGTGCTATTTAACTAACATTTAACGACTTTCTCTGGAATAATGCCCATGGAGTGGTGTATGACTGATACCATTCCCAATTAAACAAAGTTAGGAGCCAAACTGTTTCTATAATCCCCACCGACACTGGAGACAAACACAAAGACTTTCAACAATTGCATCTTTCTTGCGTGCAAAGAGGAAGTCAGTGTTTGTTTCCAGGCTTGAAATTCAGAAGTTGCTTTGTATAAACACCATCAACTTCCCCTGATCATTTTGTCCTCTTGACCATTACTAGAAATCATGGTTCTTGACAAGCAGCCATTTTTTGATTATATTACATGCCAACAGATAAGTCAAGAACAGTTCACATTTGAGCCCCCAGTAGAAAAGAACTTTGCAAGGGAAGCACAGAGGGCAGAAAAATCAGTGGCAATACTGGGATCTTTTTAATTAAATGAGTAAAGGTACTTGGGGTTCAGGGATATCACTCCTCCTAATAGTCAGAGGCTGTGGGTTCAAGCACCGTTCCAGGAGTTTGACCTGGACTGTTACTGAGGGTGTGCTGCACTGTCCCAAGATGCCATCAAGAAACTCTCATTGAGATGTTAAACCAAGTCCACCCACCCTCTCCACTGGATGTAAAAGAACCCATGACACTATTCTTAAAAACAGCAGGGAAAGATATCCACCATCCATACTTATTCATCATTTACTGCCCAATATCTGGCATTCAGCATGTTCAGGACAGTGACCAATAAACTTTGATCGTAAGACACAGGCGCTGAAGTAGACCTTCTGTCCCATTAAATCTGCTCTGAGAACATGGCTGATTTGATCATCTTCAACTCCATCTCCTTGTCTTTTTCCCCTTAACCCTTGATTCCCTTACTGGTTAAAAATCTTTCTATCTCAGCCTTGAATATACTTAATGATCCAGCCTCGATAGTCCACTTTGATAAAACATTTTACAGATTCACTGTCCCATGAGAGAGGAAATTCCCCTTCATCTCTGCCTTAAACGCCCTCCATTCCGAGACTTTCCCTCTCCTTATCTACAATATCACTCTCTCTCTCGAAGGATCCTCTATGTTTCAATAAGGTCTCCTCTCATTCTTCTAAGCTCCAACGAGTACAGGCTCAACTTCTCCTCGTAAGATAGTCCTTCTAAACATGGTATCAGCCCAGTGAACCTTCTCTGGACTGCCTCCAATATCAATACATCTTTCCTTAGATAAGGAGCCCAAAACTGTTGTGATCTGACACATGCCTTGTATAATGTTATCGAGACTTCTGTATTTTTATATTCAAATCCCTATGAAATACAGACCAAATATTTCTAGAGTTCTAAATACTAAAGACATCAAGGAACAGGAGGATGCAGATATAGGGTATCGAGTAGGAGATGAGTCATTATCTAATTGGATGGTAGAGCTGGGTCGATGAGCCAAATGACCTACTCTTCTGATGTTTCAAGTCAACATCACCAAAGTAGATTATCGAGTCTTTATGAAAGCTATCTGTGGAAGCTTGCTGTGTGCAAATTGGCTGTCACATTTCCCACATTACAACAGTGACTGCATTCCAAAGGCACCAGATAGATTCCACTTTATTTTAAGAGGTCCTGAGGTGCCAATGTCTCCCACTCAATATAGTATATTGGACACAACTTCTCTAATGACAAGTCTCCACCTTCAGCTGCACGTCCTCAAAATAAAGAGAGGTTGCACACGATGAGGAGACCTCACAGACACTGGCACTCATTCCCCAACTGTGTCTTTGTCTTCATTACCTGGACTAACGCAATGTTCCAAATGCTTGGTCATTCCTAAGCAGGCAGTGGGGATCTCACTGAGGCACATCAAGTACTGAACAGTACAAAACAGGCAAACTCAGTGTGGTATTCAATGGGAAGTCAGTCCAGTGACACATAAACTCATCAATGTTAATAAGTAAATTTGAAACAGGTATGTACTGATCCATATTTGTATTGATCCTCTTATTGTTAGTGTTTCGGCTCTGCTAACTGCTCAAATTTATTTCCTGTGTCCTTCATTATATTCTTGCTCGGAATCTCTCTCTATTTTGATTTCTGTTCATTTCAAATGTGCCTCACCTCTTATTGATGTTTGCCAAAATTAACTGTGTTAAATTAACGTGACAAAAATTAGGAAGGAGTGTCACAGAAGGTATACTAGAAGGAAGGATGAACGAGATGCATCAACTGATATTCAGCTGAAGCAGTATTCACTTGAGAAATGTGAATGAGCTGCTCCCTTGGTCGAGCCCAGTTCTGCTGTTCACTTACTCTGACAATGGTGCACTGTGTTTGTGGGAAAGGTCATCCACAGGGCACACTGCAGTAGCTTCCTCCCCACTTTCCCACCACCACCTCCTTCAACCCTTATGGGGGTCGGCCACGGAGGAGGATTTCACCCAGAGAGTGGTGAGCCTGTGGAACTCTCTGCCACATAAAGCGGCTGAAGTCAAAACACTGATCATTTTCAAGAAGGTGAACAGATATAGTTCTTAGGGATAGAAGGATCTAAGGGTATGGGGAGAAAGCAGGAATAGGGTATTATGTAGGATGAGCAGCCAGAGCAGGTGCCAAGGACTGAACGGCACGGTGGGCGGCACGGTGGCACAGTGGTTAGTACTGCTGCCTCACAGCGCCAGAGACCCGGGTTCAATTCCCGCCTCAGGCAACTGACTGTGTGGAGTTTGCACATTCTCCCCGTGTCTGCGTGGGTTTCCTCCGGGTGCTCCGGTTTCCTCCCACAGTCCAAAGATGTGCAGGTCAGGTGAATTGACCATGCTAAATTGCCCGTAGTGTTAGGTAAGGGATAAATGTAGGGGTATGGGTGGGTTGCGCTTCAGCGGGGCGGTATGGACTTGTTGGGCCGAAGGGCCTGTTTCTACACTAAGTAATCTAATCTGAACGGCCTATTCCTGCTCCTCTTGTCCATGTTTCTAGCCATCTCTGCAGAGGGACAAATACAGCAAAGTCATCAGGACATCATCACTTCAAAGCTGCCCTGCAAGTGACACGACATTCAGACTGGGGGGGGTCGGGTGCATTGAATTATAATAGCGAAGAAGATGGCTATGCGGGCTACAGAGGGCATCATTGTTCCTTCTAATGTTGATGCTGAACCAATATTCTGCAACTCCTAGCCAATGGCATGGTGGGGTGTTACTCCCTATCCGCTTTCCCAGGGCAACCAGCCCAGTTGATGCAAGTCACTTCCCAGAAACAAATTATCCACAAAGCAGTCACTCGACTAAACCTGGAAGGAGTGGATTGCCTTATGAGGAAAGGTTAGACAGGCTAGACCTGTATCCTTTGGAGTTTAGAAGAGTCAGGGGTGACTTAATTGAAACATGTAAGATGCTGAGGGGTCTGGTGCTTCCTGTTGTGGGAGAATCTAGAACCAGGGATTATGTTTAAAAGTAAGGGGCGCCCATTTAGAACAAGATGGGGAAACCTCTTTTTTCACTCAGAAGGTTGGAAGCCTTTGGAATTCCCTTCCTCAAAAAGCAGTGGACACAGGATATTTAAAATGCTTTTAAGGCAGAGAGACTGCTGATTACCAAGGGAATGAGAGATAATTGGGAATTTGTAGGAACGTAGAATTGAGTTTAAGAACAGATCAGCCTTGGTCCTTATAGACTGGTGCAGCAGGCTTGAAGGGTCAAGTGGGCTACTCTCATCTGCATGTTCGCAAATTCAACAATGATGGGTGAGTGCGCTTGGCTGGAATTAATCTGCCCACCTGGTCTCAGGGAGGGCCACAGCAGAGGCAGAGGCATGAAGTGAAACAGCAGAATGTGACTGCAGGAGGAAGCACATCATCTGGAAGCCAGCTGGATAGAGTCTCTCTCACATCGAGAGTTAAAAGGGAAATGAATAAAGACAGCTGGGTCAGCAGGCAGCAAGGTTGCTGAATCAACAGTCTTAGTGGAGCCACTGAGAACACAAGGCACAGCCAATAGCAGTGAATGGCATCGACTGGCACCACTCTGTGTGGCCTTGGGTTATATGGCTGCGGGCTGGGTCTGTTCTCAAGTACAACTGAGGTTCTGCTCCTCATCACTGCAGGGCTGTGTGCTTGTAACCCTTTCATTGCCAAAAAAAACCATGCATCAGCCTTTAAACTGTAGCCCACTTCCACAGAACCCTCAGTGAAGTAGATGATTAAGTAGAATGTAAAGGTATGCCTGGAGACCAGTATTTCTCTACTGGTCAATCACGTCACATATTCCTCCTTTATAATTCCCCTCATCCAATTCCCCACTAATGAAGTCCTCTACCTTGCAATCATCCCACAGAGCTCTTGATCGATATCATGGGATGGGCCATTATGGCCCAGACTGACAAGGTTTGACTGAATCCCAGTGCAGTTGGTGACTGTGCTTCGTCAGCTGGTAATGCAGCTCCTTGGAGAACAGCGAGAGACATTCCATCAATGTTACTAACCCTGACACCATCTACTGACTCTGGTAAAAAGTACATGTATGCAAGGACAGGTCAGCGCTGCCTGGAAATAGACTCACACACCAGTGCCGTTCTCACATCTCTCCCCACACTACACAGGCAACCTAAATGAGTCCAGGACTGAGCCCTCAGAGAAAGAAAGAACATTTCGGAAGTTGCAGCTTGGTGACAATGACAATGACATTTGCACAAAACAAATGTCACGGTGGCACAGTGGTTAGCACTGCTGCCTCACAGCGCCAGAGACCCGGGTTCAATTCCCGCCTCAGGCAACTGACTGTGTGGAGTTTGCACGTTGGTGACAATGACAATGACATTTGCACAAAACAATCAATAAAAGTATCAGATGTAGGGTTCACTTCCAGTCCAGGGACCTGTCCCAAGTACCTGCTTCTGCCATTCTGAGTGGTCTGATGTACTTCAGAAAATCACAAACAGAATAGAATTGTATAACTCTTAAAAAAAAGTAGAAAAGAAACATCAAAAATCTGCAACATCATGGGAAGTGTTTGGTCAACGGGTGCAAAAATTGTGGGTTGAGTGTGTGGTGCTGGAAAAACACAGCAGGTCAGGTAGCATCCGAGCAGCAGGAGAATCAACGTTTCAGACATAAGCCCTTCATCAGGGCGCTGTTCTTTTCCAGCACCACACTCTTGACTCTGATCACCAGCATCTGCAGTCCTTACTGTCTCCAAGGTGCTGGATACCTGTATTTATGTATTTGGACACACAGGTGTGTATGCTGCTGTCACACATGTATCTGTGCATGCATATGTGAAAAGGAGTGTGCATATTTGTGTGGTGTGTGCATGTGTGTCTATCTGTACTTTATATAAATGCTTGTGCATATGTGTGTGTATACCTACGCATGAGAGTGTCTATGCAAATATAGATTTGTATATATGCATGTGTCTATGTGTGTGTGTGTGTCTCAGCATGTATGTATCTATCTGTGTACAGGTATATTTGAGAGTAGGCATTCACAGTGTATGTCCGTGTGCGTGCATGCATGTGTATGTGTGTGCATTGGAGAAAGTGTGTCCCTACCTTCTCATTGAAGTGTGTTGGGAAACAGTGGGGAAACTTAGTGAAATAGTTAAATAATGTTAACTTCCCCTGCCGCTGATACATTAATGCATAATAAATATTTCTGCTCATGCTGCTGTTTGCACCCTTCTGTTCTGTGACTGGACCTAATGAAGAGAGTGGAGCCAAATTATGTGAGGAGTACTTTTCCATTTGGCATGTTGTTTAATGGTTAGCATGGTTTAATGTCTGACTTCTCCCTCTTTTGCCCTGGGCAGTATTCTGTTTTGATAAATGTATACTTTCAAACAAGACTAGCTGTAGAGTTAGGACCAGCAAGGGACTGGATTGGTACAAGGATCGGAAATGCTTTCCTGTGTGAGAGGCACAAATATCAGCTAACAGCAAGCAGTGACTGGAGACTGGAAAATGGAAAAATTGGGAAATGGAAAAATGCTTAGCAGTTAAACCAGTCATGTAAATAATAAAGGAACCATGTCCAAGTGACCTTGCCCCTCGATGCTTTCCTGACATGTGTTTCTGGCACCAGCCCTTGCAAACCTTCCCTCCATCCTCTGCAGAGCTGCCATATCTATTTTACAATATGGCAAGCAGAATTGGTCACCGCACTCTGGGTGTGGTCAATCCACAGTTCATTACACGCTTGGCATCAGCCTTCCAACTTTTCACGTCTGGGCTCGAAAGATACACATTAATTAAAAGAAGGCAGCATGGAGAGTGTTAAAAAAGCAAGTTTCGCCTCCCACGTGTCGTAGAGCTGTCCGAGGAAGTAACAGGAGTGGGATGAGAAAGGAAATTCCGTGGGTTTTGTCATGATTAGAACAAGGTCAGCCAGCTGGACCTCATAGAATGGGGCTGGTAACCTGGTCCAATTAGGGAGCCCCGGCTGACAGACATAAACAGAAGTTTCAGAGGTTCTGTTCACTCTGAGAGCTGGCTCTGAGGGAGCTGGATCAGTATCAAATCCTGTGCATGTGTAAATAAAAGGTGACTTGGTGATGGGATACCAGCCTCTGTGGAGTGATCTCAGGTGTTGTAACAATGAACTTTCTAAAGGCCTTTCAGAACGTTGTGGGAAGTAAAGGAGTAAAATGTAAGACACCTTCCAGAAATATTTGCATCATCTATAACTTCAGGTGAAGTGCCTGTTGACTGGAGGTAGCTAGTGTTGTACTTTTGTTTAAGAAAGTTTGTAAGAAGAAACAGTGAGTCTGACTTCACTTATGGGTAAATTGTTGCAGGTATAGGATTTATGGACATTTAGTGAGGTAAACATTGATTTGGGATAGTTAGCATGGTTTGGTGTGAGGAAAATTGTGTCTCACAAACTTGATTGAGCTTTTTGAGGAAGTTACAAAAAGATTGATGATGGCAAAGCAGTAGACGTTGTTTATATGGATTTTAGTAAAGCCATTGAGAACGTTCCACATGGTAGATTAATTAGTAAAGTTAGATCACATGGGATTCAGGTTGACCTGGCCAATGGGATACATAATTGGCTTAATGGCAGGAGACAGAGAGTAATGATGGATGGTTGTTTTTTGGACTGGAGGCCTGTGACCAATCATGTTCCACAGGGATCGGTTCTGGGACCTCTTTTGTTTGTCATTTATATAAATGATTTAGATAAGCATATAGAAGGCATGGCTAGTAATTTTGTGGATGACACCAAAATTGGTGACATAGTAGACAGTGAAGAAGGTTTTTGAATATTATACAGGGATCTTGATCAAATGGTTTAATGGGCTGATAAATGGCAGACGGTGTTCAAGCTGGATGAATGCGAGGTATTTTATTTTGGCACAACAAACAAAGATAGGGCTTAAACAATTAACAGTCGGGCCCTGGACAGAGTTATAGAACAGAGGAATCTACAGGTGCAGGTACATAATTCTTTGAAGTTTGCATCACATATAGACTGGGTGGTTAAAAATGCATTTTACATGCTTGCCTTCATTGCTCGGTCCTTTGAGTATAGGAGTTGGGAAGTCATGTTGAGGTTGTACAGGACATTGATGAAGCCCCATCTGGAATACCGTGTCCAGTTCTGGTTAGTCTGACATAGGAAGGATATTAGTAAGCTGGAGGGGGTTCAGAAGAGATTTACCAGGATGTTGCCGGGAATGGAAGATTTGAGTTATAAAGAAATGTTGAATAGGGTGAGACTTTTTTCATTGTAGGAGGTTGAGAGGCGAACTGATAGGAAGTTATAAAATAATGAGAGGTATACTTGGAGTTAACGGGGGTTGTCTTTTTCTTAGGATGGGGGATTTTAAGACTGGGTAAGAGGAGAGAGATTTAAAAAAGACACGAGAGGCAATTTTTTTACATAGAGGGTGGTTCGCATGTGGAATGAACTTCCTGAGGAAGTGGTAGATGTGGGTACAATTGCAACATTTAAAATACATTTAGATAGACAGGTGAATAGGAAGGGTTTGGATGTATATGGGCCAGGAGCAGGCAGGCAGGACTAGTTTAGTTTAGGATTATACTCAGCATGGACTGGTTGGATCAAAGGGTTTATTTCCATACTGTATGACTCTAACTGTATAAAAAGCCAAAGGGACTAAGATGAAGTCAATTGGAGCACAGGTTTCATAGACAACATTGGTTTAAGAATGCTCCTGAGTGATGGCACCACTGGGAATGCGGTGGCAGTTACTGGTATTACACCCCTTTGAGACCAAAGATTTCCAGGATAGAGGTGAGGGATGGGGGGGGGGAAGGGGTAAGGAGGGTGGGAGGGGTCTCAATGGGCCCTTCTTCTTGGTGCCTCATAAAACAATGAACAGTATAGCACAGGAACAGACCCTTCAGCCCACAATGTTGTGCTGAACATGATGCCAAATTAAACTAATCCTTCTGCCTGGCCTTGGTCCATATCCCCCCATTCATTGCATATTCATGCACTTGTCTAAACATCTCTTAAATGCCCCTATTGTGTCTGCCTCCACCACCACCCCTGGCACTGCATTCCATACTCACTCCTACCATTCTCTGGGTTATAAACTTGCCCCTCACATCTCCTTTGAATTTTGCCCGCTCACCTTAAATGCATACCCCCTAGTATTACATATTTCAACTCTGGGAAAAAGATTCTGACCATTAACCCTATTTAGGCATCTCATAATTTTTATAACATCTGCCAAATTTCCACAGCTCCAGAGAAAACAACCCGAGTTTTTCTAGTCTCTCGTTACAGTCATACCCTCTAATCCAGGCAGCATCCTGTTAAACATCTTCTGCACTTTCTTCAAAGCCTCTACATCCTTCCTGTAATGTGGCAACCAGAATTAAATGCAATACTCTTAAGTGTGACCTAACCAAAGTCTTATAAAGCTGTAATATGACATCCTGACTCTTGTACTCAATTCCCCGACCAATAAAGGCAGGGAATTCCTTCACTGGGCAGGGAATTCCATGGATTCACAACCCTATGGGTGAAGAGGTTCCTTCTCAATTCAGTCCTAAATCTGCTCCCCCTAATTTTGAGGTTATGTCCTAGTTTCAGCTGCCAGTCTAAACATCCTTTCTATGTCTATCTTATCTATTCCCCTCATAATTTTATATGTTTCTGTCAGATAGCCCCCCCCCCAGTTCTTCTAAATTCCAACGAATATAATCCCTATCTACTCAGTGTCTCCTCATAAGCCAACCCCCGCAACTCCAGAATCAACCTCGTGAACCTCAGTCAGAATGCCTTTTAATATGGAAACCAACATCCCTCCTCAGCAAGCCCACAAATCCACAAGCAGCCCCACACAGATTCGCCAGTCATGGTCTCTAGGTGACAGCCCAGCCCCCTGCTGAGTCCATATCCACTGCAGAAGGAGATGGGTCTTGGGCAAGCATTAACTACCTACTTTAACAGCCTCTATGGGCAGCAGTTACTCAAAGCCCTCCGCTTCTTTATTTCCCGCCGTACCGACCAGTACCCTTCCACTGACACCCTCCTTCGACTGACTGAACTGGTCCTCACCCTGAACAACTTCTCTTTCCAATCCTCCCACTTCCTCCAAAC
>NC_057718.1:14206843-14237357 GCF_004010195.1 Chiloscyllium plagiosum | reverse complement strand
GTTTGTGTCTGTATGTTTGTGTGTGTGTTTGTGTTTGTATGTGTGTGTGTGTGTTTGTGTCTGTATGTGTCTTTTGTGTCTGTATGTTTGTGTGAGTGTTTGTGTCTGCATGTTTGTGTCTGTGTGTGTTTGGGTCTGCATATATGTGCCTGTATGTTTGTATATGTTTATGTCTGTACGTTTGTGTGCATTTGTGTCTGTATGTACATGCGTATCTGTAGGTTTGTGTGTGTTTGTGTCTGTATGTATTTGTGTATCTATAGGTTTGTGTGCGTGCTTGTGTCTGTGCCTGTATGTTTGTGTGCATGTTTGTATGTTTGTTTGTGTCTGTATGTACGTGTGTATCTATTGTTTTGTGTGCGTGTTTGTGTCTGTATGTGTGTCTGTGTGCATCTCTGTACATATGTGTTGTGTGTCATGTGCCTTGCAAACACTTACTGGGTAGGGATACAGCGTCACACCGTTTGTCCTGGAGACAGACCATGTTCCTTCCAGGTACTGATGGGCCTGGATGGCAACTGAGCTCAGGATGTTGCCGTTGCTGGGGCTGGTGGCCATCTGCAGCCCGGCCTTGGTGACTGAATGCCCAGGAGACCCGCCCTTCTTCTCTGCCCCTCCGACGATGCCCAGTGAGTTGGGTTTGCCGCCATGCTTGTTGGTCAAGAAGCTGGCATAGGTGGTGGTGGCAGCGTAAGCAGCTGGGACGAAGGCCCAGTCCCGAGAGGCCTGCAGGCTGCCAATGTTACGTGAGCCCACCAGCGAGGGGATGTTGGAGAGGGGTGGGGGAGAGCCTGGCAGTGGGTCATACTGCTCCAGCGTGGCTGCTTGCTCCAGTGTCTGCACCATCTGGATGGCTTCCTGCTTCAGCTGATTGAGGTGGGTGGCACAGATATCACATCGGTTGTCACGTTCATTCCAGGCCTTGCGGGTAGTGTTGGGCACCTGCAACTTGTCGTGGATCAGAGCAGAGAAAGCTGGGTCCTGTGAACAAAACAAGGAGACGCTACATGAATAGAGAGAACAGTATACAGTTTCCACTGTTCAACGATCAACAAAGAACCTGTCTTACTTCAGCATCTTAACCCCTCTCAGTTACTGAAGTAGTGAAGTGTCATCACCACAGTAACATGTCAGCCAATCTACACACGGCTGACATGTTACTGTGAATAGCAATGTGGAATGACTGCATCGTCAGTTGCTTTAGGAACGTCAATTGACGGATAAATATGGACCAGGACAGTATGGAGACCTCGGAGAAAGTGAGGACTGCAGATGCTGGAGCTCAGAGTCGAGAGAGTGTTGCTGGAAAAGCACAGCAGGTCAGGCAGCAACCGAGGAGCAGGAAAATCAATGTTTTGGGCATAAGCCCTTCATCAGCCCTTTTCCAGCACCACATTCTCGAATATGGAGACCTCCCCAGCTCTGCTTCGTAAGTGGTATTCATCAAAATAGCATCACCTTCGTTGACCTGAAAGGGATGGCACCTTGGTTTAATGTATCATCGAAGAACTAGCATCTTGGATAATGCAGCACACCCTCAGCATCAAACACGAGAAAGGGGCTGGATCAGAGTCCAAGCATGTCATTCTCTAAGTAGAATTTTATTACAACTGGCACATCACAAAGTTCAACACATTGCTTACTTGTTCCCCAAACAGTAATATACATAAATAAATATGTATTCACACAGTTCTCTCCCAATTATTTCTTCATTAATAACACAACACCATCAGCTGTTCCCTCTTCCATTTAGGAATCCCTGCCAAACCCTACTCAGTGACAAAGCCCAGTGTCACTCCATGTTGTCCACCTAAATGCTGATAAATCTGGAGGGAGACTATGAAAGGCTTCAGCAGCAGTTTCCTGAGGAAGGGCCTGTGCCCGAAGCGTCGAATCTCCTGTTCCCTGGATGCTGCCTGACCTGCTGTGCTGTTCCAGCAATAAAGTTTCAACTTTGATCTCCAGCATCTGCAGACCTCACTTTCTCCTTCAGCAGCAACATACAATGTAACAAATTGTTCTGACTTTCAGCTAGATCCTCTCCATCGAGCAGTGTGTATGAACCAAAGAACATTCATTGTCAACAGACATCGCTCCCAATTACTGGTAGTGCATGGGGATCAAGTGGCTCCCCTCATATCAAAGTGAGGGCATCACACCTATTGGAAACAATATGTTGGTCCAATCCAGGCCTATTTACAACACAACAGCAGAACACGAAAATCAGGAGCACAAGCACACCACCTGTCCCCTCAAGACTGCTCTAGCATTTGATAATAATCTGACTGTGGCTTCAACTCCACTTTCCACCCTCCCTTGAGTCTCCTTATCAAATCGAAAGTCTGTCGACCTCAGCCTTGGATAGTTTCCAAAGCCCAGCCTCCACAGTTCCACGGAAAGGTCACTGGGCTCAGAATGTCAACTCTGCTTTTCTCTCAACAGACGCTGCCAACCCTGGTGAGTTTCTCCAGCACTCTCACTTTTGTTTCAGATTTCCAGCTACCGCAGTCCTTTGTGTTTACTCCATCGTTCTCTGTGGGGAAGCGAATTCCACAGAGAAACCACTTTCTGAAAGATACAAATTCTTTTGTACCGTGTCTCAAATAGAGATGCCGACTTTTAAATGTGTCCCATTGCTCAGGACTCGCTCACGAGGGGAAACAACCTTTCACCACCAACCTCTTGAGTGCTGGAAGCATGGTTACTATCCTTAAGGTGCCATGATCAAGTTGATGTAGGAACAGAAATAGGCCATTCAGCCCATCGACTTTGCCCTGCCATTCAAGAGATCATGGTTGATCTGATAATCCTCAACTCAATATAATTCTCAACTCCTGCCTTTTCTCCACAACCCAACTCCCTTATTGATTAAATAAAACTAATTATCTCTGCCTTGAATATACTTTTAACAACCCAGCCTTGACAGCCCTCTGTGATAAAGAATTCCACAGATTCACAATCCTCTCAAAGATGAAATTCCCCCTCATCTCTTTCTTAAATGGGTGGCCCATTATTCTGAGATTTTGCCCTCTGAACCTAGACTCTCGGACAAGGGTACAAACTGCTTTTTGTAATTCATGTAAATGATTGGAAGTGAATATAGGAGGAATGGTAGCAAGTTTGCAGATGACACTAAAATTGGCGGCAGAGTGGGCAGTGAAGAGGGTTACCTCAGCGTACAATGGGACCTTGATCAGGTGGGCAAAAGGGCCGAGAAACAGCACATGGAGCTTACTTTGGATAAATGTGAGGTGTTTTCCAAAGATAAATCAAGGTAGGATTTATACGCGTAATGGTAAGGACTTGGAGAGTGTTGCCAAACAAAGAGACCTTTGGGTGCAGGTTCATAGCTCCTCGAAAGTGCAGTCACAGGTAGACAGGATAGTGAAGGCATTTGTTTCGCTTGCCTTTATTGGTCAGTGCATTGAGTATAGGAGTTAGGATGCCGTGATGCGGCTGTACAGAACATTAGTTAGGCTCCTTTTAGAATACTGCGTTCAATTCTAGTGTCCCTGCTACGGAAAGGGTATTGTGAATCTTGAAAGGGTTCAGAAAAGATTTACAAGGAATGTTGCCAGGGTTGGATGGTTTGAGCTATAGGGAGAGGTTGAACAGGCTGGGGCTGTTTTCCCTGGAGCATCGGAGGCTATGGGGTGACCTTACAGAGGTCATGAGGGGCATCGATAGGGTGAATAGCCAAGGTCTTTCTCCCAAGGTAGGGGAGTCCAAAACTAAAGGACATAGGTTTAAGGTGGGAGGGGCAAGATTCAAAAGGAACCTGAGGAGCAACGGAGGATGGTATATGTATGGAATGAGCTGCCAGAGGAAGTGGTGGAGTCTGGTACAATTACAAAATTTAAAATGGGTACATGAATAGGAAGGGTTTGGAGTGATGTGAACAAAATGCTGAGAAATGGGACTAGATAAAATTAGGATATCTGGTCCACATGGCGAATTGGACCGAAGGGTCTGTTTCCATCCTGTATATCGCGATGGCTATGACTCTAGAGCCTTTCCGCATCACCTCTAGGAATCTTGCAGGTATCTTTCATTGTTTAGATTCCATTAAATCCAATTTTTCCTCTGAAGACAGTCCCTCAATACCTGGTCTCAGCCCAGCAAACCTTCTCTGGACTCCCTCCAATGCCAATGTATCTTTCCTTAGATAAGAGGCCCAAAACTGTTCACAGTATTCCCACTGAATAGCAGGCCAGTCCAGAAGCTGACTGGACAGATTCCGTTACTATTTCGCACCTTCCTACAGGCCACTAGGTTGTGTCAAACAATGCTGCGATTCAAAGTCTTCTCGAGCAAAATGAGGGGAAGACACTAAACATGGACTACACCCACATCCTGTGGAGAAATCAGAATAAAATGAAGACATGATGATGATGATGATGATGATGATGATGTGGGTGTGAGCAGCTCTATAATTATAGCCAGGAGGTCAGGAACTCTGAGAGATTGTCGATTAGGCCTGCTGCGAGGACCTTATAAATCTAGACAATTAGGGGTTTTTTTTTGCAAACGAAGCCAAGCTGCTCATTTTGGAAGTGGCCCCGCTATTGCCTCAAATTGTTTCTACTTTATGATGGCTGTGCCTCTAACTAATCATTCTGCAGTTCCAACCACCTGGAATCCATTTACTGAAAAGAACTCGTAACCCTGACCTCTGCTCAGAGCACTGAGGCTTGTAAACACTAAACTCCAGCCCCAGGTTTCCGACCCTCCAGCACTGGCCTAGAGTCCCCAGGAACGAAAAACCTATCACCAGATTCAGGAGATTTGTAGCTCATCAAGATCTTTTACTTGAATTTCAGTGAAAATGTTGAATAGTTATTCAATATAGGACACTGGAAATGAACAATGAACTCAGCGGCTTGAAGCTTGGTGGTAATATTGTTAGGCATCGAGAGGCCCAGGTTACCTTCAAATCCCAAGGGCTGAAATTAAAATTCAATTAATAAATGTGGAATGAGAAAGCTAATGGGATGCCATTATCATCTTTTGTTATTAAAAACCTACCTGATTTGTCCTTTACAGAAGTAAATCTGCTATCCTTACTCTAGAATGGGATTGACTTGGAAATGGCCTAAAACCAGATCATTGAGGTACTGAAGCCAATACAACCTTTTGTGCCCTCACTGGTTCTATTACCTCATGCCAATCTCCAGCCTTTTCCCCTTATCCCTGCACACTATTCCTATCCAGATGATCATCCAATGGCCTTGAGGTCAGAGGTAAGAGTGGGTGGCATGGAGCATGTGTCGCAAGTGGTATGTGTTAGTGAGTTTAGGTAATTCACTTCCATCTTCCTGCTCCCTGCCGCTGAGTCATCAAGTGAAGATGGACAAGTGCCTGCCCATCATGGAGTGTAGTCAGAATGAGTTTGGAGATGTTACTCCACACATTGTCAAACAGCTTATGGGCAGCATGGTGGCTCAGTGGTTAGCACTGCTACCTCACAGTGCCAGGGACCCAGGTTCGATTCCAACCTCAGGCGACTGTGGAGTTTGCACATTCTCCCTGAGTTTTGCATGGGTTTCCCCCCACAATCCAAAGATGTGCAGGTTATGTGAATTGGCCATGCTAAATTGCCTATAGTGCTAGGTGCATTAGTCAGAGAGAAATGGGTTTGGGTGGGTTATTCTTCAGAGGGTTGGTGTTGACTTGTTGGGCTGAAGGGCTTGTTTCCACACTGTAGTTGACACAGTTAAACCAAGTCATCTTCCCTGCAAGTTACAATTACAGATTTGACAAAGAGTGCTGGAGATTAGGAGAGCTTACAGAATTAGGGACAAAAATGCCTTACCAAGTGCGAAACATTTGTGAAAAGGTTGGGTCTTTTGACAATATTTATCTGCAGTATTTATCAGTAACAAATCAGCTATTGAATTCCACAAAAAAATTGGCTTTGGAGTAATAGAACCTAAAAAGAAATACTGCAAGAAGATAGAGCCAACTGTTGCACACGTCTCACCGATCAAGGCACACTAAGGACAGGCAACAAATCTGACCTTGCTTGTGATGTTCACATCTGTTCAAACAATAAAAAAAAAGGTTCCAGCCCAAGGAAAATGGGATTTTGGTGAGTATTTAGAATTGACAATCAGTTAGCCAATGGGTGGGAGCGCATGGGTGCAGCAATGGAGGTCATGGGACGAGATCTCCAGGAATCTATCCTCTCATAGTTGACAACCTAACTTTGGATTATCAAGTGTCCACCTCTGCTGGTGGTGACCCAGTCAATTCTACTGAACTTTCCTTTGAGCTTTTACCATTTCGGATTCCCCTGCAGTTGAATCAAACCATGCCAAACCTACATTGTCCCCTCCTCCCACTGCACCCAATCCAGTCCCTGTCAACACTGGCTCCTGGTCAAGCAACACCTCAATCCACTCAGACCCCAAACCCCCGTTCCATCTCTCGGGATTTCTAACCTGTGTCAAGACACCAAATAAATGCAAGTTTTTTTTCCAAGTCATCTTCTCACACCTTGCCTGCTCCACAAACCCCCAACTTCCTCATTTCCTTACTTTTGTCAAGTCCCCAGGTCTACTTCATCCTTTACATTGCCCCTTCCCCCATACAAATATGTGCATGCACATAGACCCACACATAAAACACATGGGCGCATAAACACACATTCACATATACACATGCAAACACATATAGGCAAGAATGCCCACATGTTCAAACGCACACACATACAATACATTAAATGGTTGTACATAACTCCTTTTTGTTTCAAATAAATATTTAACTTTGAAACCTCTTCCCATCTCTAGGTGACCTGAGTGCCTGAACTGTCTTTGCTTCCAATATTATTTACTATTCCGCCTTCTTCCACAGCACAGCCACCACCAAACAAGGGGAAAAAGGTGTTCACATTCAGACCAGGCCCTACGGCAGCCATTAATGTTTCAGAGCTCATGATCCCCAAAGTGAGGTTGCAACTCACAGTGTAGAAAGCCCTAACTCTACAGTTACTATCTTATAAATAGTGAGGAGCCAAAGGCAGAGATTTCACCCTTCTCCTGCTCTCCTGGTCACTCCCTCTTTCTTTCTGTCCTCCTTTTTACTCACCATTCTCTTTCTCTCTATCTTCTTCTCGTGGATCACTTCCCCTTTCACTCTGTCCTGTTCCTCTCTCTCTCTCCAGCAGTTTTTCACTCTGTCTCTCTTTATCTCCCTCTGATGCTGTCACCCCTCCCACGTGTGCTCACACCATCCATTACCATTTCAAACCAGCCAGATTAATGAGGGTTTTGTTAACTGAGCAACTCTGAGGGCTGAAATGAGAACCAGATGCTTCTTCAGCCGCAACCAACAGAGCCATGGGAAACAAAAGTATCTCAAGAAGCCAATTTTAATTATTGATTCGGCAACATGGCAGCTTGAATTTTAAGTGTTAATTATTAAACATGAGATCTATGGATATATGGTATAATGGTGCTTAAAAGGGACATTAATTATGGATGTTGCAATTTTCCCCATGAGGCCTTCCAGCAAAATTGACTAAAATCTCGACTGGGCCAGGTTCCGAGTTAATCAGCCACTGGGTCACACTTCCTTCTACTTTGACACACTGCCTACCTCAAGAAGCAAAGGCCTTTCTCCTTGTTCCAGGAAACACATGCCAACATCCTAGGAAGGGTTGAGAATCTGCATTAATGATCAATTTAACCCTGTCCTGTGCTGGTTTTGTCTTTCTTGGATTAGCTTCTAGAGAAAGTGAGGACTGCAGATGCTGGAGATCAGAGGCCCGAAACGTCGATTCTCCTGCTCCATTGATGCTGCCTGACCTGCTGCGCTTTTCCAGCAACACATTTTTTAGCTTCTAGAGACACAAGTGGAAGGTCTGCTCAGTGGTATACTGCGGAGACTGTGAACAGGTTGACCTTGTTAACTATGTGGTTCTAGGTTGGGGTTGTTCACCTGTGCCAATCAGGAAAGCCTTGGCTGACCAATATAAGCAGGATCTGATGGGTGGTACAGTGGCTCAGTGGGTAGCACTGCTGTGTCACAGCACCGGGGACCTGGGTTTGATTCTAGCCTTGGGTGACTGTCTGTGTGGGGTTTGAATAATCTCCTGTCTGTGGGGGTTTCCCTCCAAAGATCTATAAGCAAGATCGGATTGGTGGCTCAGTGGTTAGCACTGTTGCCTCACAGTGCCAGGGACCCAGGTTCAACTCCAGCCTCGGGGTGACTGTCTGCATTGAGTTTGGACATTTCATCACTGGCCACCCAGGGGATTTCCTTTCTTCCTGGTGGTGGAATATGAATAAAGATTTCTGCACTTGTAAGCTGAATTCTACCTGCAGACACACAACTTGGATGCTGGGGAATAAATGCCACAGCTTGGCGGTAGTGTCAGGGTTTTAGAAGATAAAAATAAACAACCAGGAGACGAAAAGCTTTTGAGGAAGGGAATTCCAAACACTCACGTACCTCTGGGAGAAAAATGGTGGCTCATCTTAATCTTAAACTGTCTTCCTTTTTTAAACTATAACCTTTATTTCTAGATTCTCCCACAAAAGGAAAGATCCTTGCCAGAGCCACCTGTTTCACGTTTCAAGTAAGTCACCTCCGTCTCTTCTAAACTCCAGAGGATACAGGCCTAGCCAGTCTAGCCTTTTCTCATAAGGCAATGTGCTCATTCCAGGTACACGAAGTCCCCGGGTTACAAACACCCAACTTACAAACGTCCCGTACTTACAAACCGATCTCCGGCCTCTCATTTTTAAGAATTATGTTTTAAAATCTGAGTTCCGTACAATGTTTCGTCCTAACGAACGGGCGGACTAATTTGCCCGTATCTATTCAGACTTACGCACAAATTCAGCATACGAACAGTGGAAAAAATGGAACTCGTTCGTAACCTGGGGACTTCATTTATTCACCTTCTCTGAATTTTCAGTTAACCTTCTCTGAACTGCTTCCATTGCATTAACATCCTTCCATTAATTACAGCGACCAATATTCTGCACTGTACATCAGAGTTGGCCTTACTAATGCCCCAAATAGCTGAATCATAACCTCCCCGGTCTTGTATTCAATACCTCTTATAATAAAGCATAACATTCTATTGCTTTCCTGATTACTTGCTGTATCTGAAAATGTGTTGCTGGAAAAGCGCAGCAGGTCAGGCAGATAACCTCCCCGGTCTTGTATTCAATACCTCTTATAATAAAGCATAACATTCTATTGCTTTCCTGATTACTTGCTGTATCTGAAAATGTGTTGCTGGAAAAGCGCAGCAGGTCAGGCAGCATCCAAGGAGCAGGAGAATCGACATTTCGGGCATAAGCCCTTCTTCAGGAATGAGGAAAGTGTGTCCAGCAGGCTAAGATAAAAGGTAGGGAGGAGGGACTCCTCCATCGCCAGACAATGCAGGTCCTTGGACTCCTCCATCGCCAGACCATAGCAACACGATGGTTGGAGGAAGAGCGCCTCATCTTCCACCGAGGAACCCTCCAACCATGCGGGGTGAGTGCCGAAACAGAGGACACAGCTTAAAAATACGGGGTAGACCATTTAGGACAGAGATGAGGAGAAACTTCTTCACCCAGAGAGTGGTGGCTGTGTGGGATGCTCTGCCCCAGAGGGCAGTGGAGGCCCAGTCTCTGGATTTGTTTAAGAAAGAGTTGGATAGAGCTCTCAAGGATAGTGGGATCAAGGGTTATGGAGATAAGGCAGGAACAGGATACTGATTAAGGATGATCAGCCATGATCATATTGAATGGTGGTGCAGGCTGGAAGGGCAGAATGGCCAACTCCTGCACCTATTGTCTATTGTCCGCCTTTCCTGACTGCCACGCGCAGACAGCGTGCAGCCCCAATCCCTTTCTTTCCGCCTTTCTTGCTGATTTTGGCAGCGCTCCGCTCTCCTCCCCTCCGTGTCTCGTGCCTGCAGGAGACTGATGCCAGGCACAGCAGCAGCAGCAAAAATAACCTGCCGCTCCATTGCCTGGCACAAGACAAGTGCAGAGGGGTGACTTGAGCAGCCACTGCTGGCGGAAAAAGCCTACTGCACCTGGTATTCCCAGGCGGTCTCCCATCCAAGTACTAACCAGGCCTGTGTCTGCTTAGCTTCCGAGATCAGACGTGATCGGGCGTTTTCAGACTAGTATGGCCGTAGGCGCTGGCCCCTGCCTTTTCTCCCTACTTCAAGGCGTGCTGGCCAGCCACATTTTCTTTCTTGCTCTTTCTCTTTATCCCCTTTGGCTTTTTTTTCTCTTTTCTCTTTGCTCTTCCTCCTCCGTGCGTGCTTCCCTCCCTCCGTCCCTCCAGCTGCCTTTCAGGCCAGCCCTTGCCCACCAGGCTCCTGTAGTCTCCCACATCCCCACACAGGCCAACTGCAAGCCCTCCCCCTGCTTCATAGGGCTGCAGCCTGCATTCTCTCATCCTTCCACACTCCTCCACCCCTCCATTTCGGAATGCCGGGCACTGGCCAGTGGGGTACCGCACGGATCAGTACTGGGACCGCAGCTTTTTACAATCTATCTTCAGGATATACAAGATGGTATTAGCAATAACATTCGCAAATTTCATCAGCTGGGTGGCAGGGTGAAATGTGATGAGGATGTTAGGAGATTACAGGGTGACCTGGACAAGTTAGGTGAGTGCTCAGATGCATGGCAGATGCACTTTCACGTGGATAAATGGATCCTTATCCACTTTGGTGGCAAGAACAGGAAGGCAGATTACCACCTAAGTGGAATCAATTTAGGTAAAGGGGCAGTACAGAGAGATCTGGGGGTTCTTGTACACCACTCAATGAAGGTAAGCATGCAGGTACAGCAGGTAGTGAAGAAGGCTAATAGCATGCTGGCCTTCATAACAAGAGGGATTGAGTATAGAAGCAAAGAGGTCCTTCTGCAGCTGTACAGGGCCCTGGTGTGACCACACCTGGAGTACTGTGTGCAGTTCTGGTCTCCAAATTTGAGGAGAGACATTCTGGCTATTGAGGGAATGCAGCGTAGGTTCACAAGGTCAATTCTTGGAATGGCGGGATTACCTTACACTGAAAGACTGGAGCGACTGGGCTTGTGTACCCTTGAGTTTAGAAGACTGAGAGGGGATCTGGTTGAGACATATAAGATGATCAAAGGATTGGACACTCTGGCGGCTGGCAACATGTTTCCGCTGCGGGGTGAGTGCCGAAACAGAGGACACAGCTTAAAAATACGGGGTAGACCATTTAGGACAGAGATGAGGAGAAACTTGTTCACCCAGAGAGTGGTGGCTGTGTGGATTGCTCTGCCCCAGAGGGCAGTGGAGGCCCAGTCTCTGGGTTCATTTAAGAAAGAGTTGGGTAGAGCTCTCAAGGATTGTGGAATCAAGGGTTATGGAGATAAGGCAGGAACAAGATACTGATTAAGGATGATCAGCCATGATCATATTGAATGGTGGTGCAGGCTCGAAGGGCAGAATGGCCTACTCCTGCACCTATTGTCTATTGTCTATTAACCCAGATGCTCTCTTTATTCAAGGGAGTCAAAGATTATTTGGGGTGGGGGGGGGTGAGTCTTAGGCGAGAGAATGGAGTTGAGGCTACAGCCATGATCCCATTGAAAGATGGAGCACATATGAGGGGCCAAACAGCCTTCCCTTGCTCCTAATTTGTACGTGCATAGTCCATGTCTGCAGACTGATTGAGTTGAAGTCAGCCCCATAGAGTCACAGAGTTTACAGCACAGAAACAGATTATTTGGGGTGGGGGGGGGTGAGTCTTAGGCGAGAGAATGGAGTTGAGGCTACAGCCATGATCCCATTGAAAGATGGAGCACATATGAGGGGCCAAACAGCCTTCCCTTGCTCCTAATTTGTACGTGCATAGTCCATGTCTGCAGACTGATTGAGTTGAAGTCAGCCCCATAGAGTCACAGAGTTTACAGCACAGAAACAGACCCTTCAGTCCAACTCATCCACGCTGACCAGACATCTCAATCTGACCTAGTCCCATTTACCAGCATTTGGCTCATATCCCTCTAAACCCTTCCTGTTCATATACCCATCCAAATGCCTTTTAAATGCTGTAATTGTACCAGCTTCTCCCACTTCCTCTGGCAGTTCAATCCATACACATACCCCCTTTGGTCCTTTTTAAATCTTTCCTCTCCCCTTAAACCAATGCCCTCTAGTTTTTGCACTCCTCATGCTGGGAAAAAGATCTCAGATATTCACCCTATCCATGTCCCTCATCACGTAGTCACATTACCCCTCCAAGCCTGGATTATAAATGCCTCGCCAATGAATCTGCTCGTCCAAATATCATGAAAGGCAGAGCCAAAAGATAATGCCGTGAAGCCACTACACTCCTCCGTGCACTCCAGACACCATTTCCCAGAGGTTAGATAGAAGACAGTGGTGTCAGTGAAGTCAATTCAAAGGTGCTCTGCAAAGCTTTAACTGACAAGGGCAGACAGCGAGCCACTGAAGTGATCTCAAAGGCTAGTGTCAAAGGCATCATCGTACGCCTGCCACAATCACTTCAAACCTCTATGTTCTTGAACCTCCTCAGTGTTTGAATGAGCTTCTCTTGATCAGGACATGACTGGCTGCTCTAATAAACAGTCTCTGCCTGACCAAGGGTTGTCTCTGATACCCTCATGTGCAGTAGCTGCAGCTACCATCTTGCTCCGAGGGGCCGATGCATGGATAGCATTAATTCCCTCCTATAGCATTGTCCCAAAGGTTCTGACACCAATGCATTTTCAAACTCAGTTTAATGGAGAAAGGAGAAAGACTTGAACTTCCGTAGTGTCTTTCATGACATTGCAACATCCCAAAGCGGCTTTTGAATCAATTTCTTGACATGTAGTCACCACTATAATGTAGGAAGAGTCGCAGCCAATTTGTGCACAGCAAGCTCCCACAAACAACAATTCAATTTGGTTTAAACATGCTCTTTGAGCAGTAAATATTGACCAGGACTTGTCTGCTCCATTTCAAAATAATGGTTTTCACGTTGACCTAACGGAGGAGTAAAAGGCTCACAATTTAACGACTCATGTGAGAGATGGCACCTCAAACAGAGCTGAACCCTGTCAGTATGGCCCTGAGATTGTTCAGCCTCAGTTTTAGCTCAGGTCTCTGGACTGGAACTGGAAAACAACAGTCATGTTCCCAGAAAGTGAGAGCTAACACAGCTGGAAATGGACATCTTTTCCATATTTACAACCCTTCCAACTGCTGCAGAGAACACCGGGATGGGAGATGAAATGGGAGGATGGTGGCCATGCCCTTCATTTCCTGATGAGAAGAAGGGAAGGTAAATCATTTCTGGTCTGTCCCAAACCCAGGATTGGAGGGAGCTTATGATCCACCTCATGGCAACTGAGGGATGGAGCAGTTAGTAAGTGAAGGAAGACAGTCAGGACTGCAGATGCTGGAGAGTCAGAGTCGATAAAGTGTGGAAAAGGCACAGCAGGTCAGGCAGCATCTGAGGAGCTAAAGAGTCGACGTTCCAGGCATAACCCTTCATCAGGACTGAAGGATTTATCATCAGGGTCAATCTCTGCTCCAACCCATGCACCCCTAACTCCTAAACCCCAACTCAGACCACACAAATAAACCTATCAACATCATAGGGCAACAAATCACATGATGAGTAAGCTCCCACTGCAGGTGCCACCTTGGATAAATCATATGAAACATACGAACAAGGAAGAAAAGCAGCAACCCTGGCCCTTCAGGCCCACCACACCATTCAATAAGACCATTGCTGATCTGATTTTAACCTCAGCTCTACATTCTCCCATGCCCCACACTCCAGATTCAATTGGCCAACAGGAACAGACAAAGGCCAATTAGCTCACTGAGCCTTCTCACCACTCAAACAGATAGGAGCTGTTTATCTCCAATACCACTGTCTCCATTTCCCTGAATACAGTATGCCTCCAAAAATCTATCAAATTCTATCATGCACATGCTGACTGATTGAGCTTCCACAATACACAATATATACACCATGCACAAATTATTTACAATGTGTGAAGTGTAATATATTGAAAAGCAGTGTTTCAGGAAGCATGTTTTAACAGTGTTGGGTCACATGGCATTTTATCAATGTTCTGTGGGAATATATATAACCCAGATGACATTGGTGAGGCCACTTTTGGAATACTGCATTCAGTTCTGATCTCCCTGCTTTAGGAAAGACGTTGTGAAACTTGAAAGAATGCAGAAATGATTTTGAAGTCTTTGCCAGGATTGGAGGGTCTGAGCTATAGGGAGAGGCTGAATAGCCTGGGCCTTTTCCCCTGTAGTGTCAGAGGCTGAGGGGTTGACCTTATAGAGGTTTAGAGTCAAGATTAGAGTGATGCTGGAAAAGCACAGCAGGTCATTCCTGATGATGGGCTACTGCCCGAAACGTCGATTCTCCTGCTCCTCAGATGCTGTCTGACCTGCTGTACTTTTCCAGCACCACACTAATTTTGACTCTAATCTCCAGCATCTGCAGTCCTCACTTTCACCTTATACAGGATTATAAAATCATGAGGGGCATGATTAGGGTGAAAAGTAAAGGTGTTTGCGTGGGGTTGGAGGAGTTTAGAACCAGGGGGCATATCTTTAAAGAGAGAGGAGAAAGGTTTAAAAGGGACCTGAGGGGCAACCTTTCCACACAGAGGGTGGTTTGTACGTGGAATGAACTGCCAGAGGAAGCAATAGATACAGGGACAGTTACAACATGTAAAAGACATTCGAACAGCCTGTGAACAGGAAAGGTTTGGAGGGAATATCAGCCAAATGCAGGCAAATGGCATTACTTTAGTTTGGGATACTTGGTCAGATGGACTGTGCTGAATAATTTAATTACTCTAAAACTAGGTTTGTTGCATCTTCAATGACTGATTTATGTTCAGTATTTTGAGTGACCTTGTTGTTATAAAGATACAATATATTTTACGTATTAATGCTGATGTAGGAAGGGAGAGGACAGGGATGGAGAAGGAGATCAATTGGCATGCATTCAATACATAACTGATCTAGTTTTATTTGCTGAGGTACTTGCCAGCTAAAGTGGATTGAGGACAACAGCGCAATTAAATCTGCCATCACCCCAGTGAATTATCGACAGGAGGTTAAAAGGGCTGACATGGGGAGAAGGTGCTGCATGATCACAGCAGATTTCAGCCTCTACTTTTAAAGCTGTGGTGTTTACCCAACCCTTCCCCCTCCCCATATGCATTCACTTCATTTCACAAGATAAGGATCCAGGTTTTCAATCTTCTCCTGTTTGCAGGGAAGATATCACTCTCACGCAGGTGAGTGCCCATTGCTGAATTACTCCCCTCTCTTTGGGAGCAGCTTCTCATCGCCTACAACACGATCAAGTGCCAAGTGTCCCTTAACATCCATATTCAATAAAAACAACTTACATTTACATAGCACCCTTAACACAATAAATTGTCACAAGCCACTTCACAGAATTACTACATGACACTCAGCAACAAAGATGATGCTGGATCTAGTCAAAACTTGGCCAAAGAGGTAGACTTGGAAGTGTGCAAGGAAGAAAGCAAGGTAGAGAGATGGAGCGAGGGAATTCTGGAATTTGGAGCCCAGGCAACTGAAGGCACTTCCATCAATGACGGAGCAACTTTCATTCATTCATGAGATATAGATCTCACTGGTTAGACCAGCAATCATTACCATCCCAACCTCCCCTTGAGAAAGTGGGGAACCATCGCAGTCCATGCGGTGAAGTTTTTATCTCCCCCAGTGCTATTAGGAAGAGGTTTTCAGGATTTTGACCTGGCAACAGAGAGGACCAGCAATGCATGGCCAAGTCTGGCTGGAGGGACCTGCAGCTGGCTCCCCTCGCCCTTCCAGTTGGTAACGGTTATGGGTTTGGAAGGTGCTGCCAAAGAAGCCTTAGCGTCTCTTTGCAGAGCATCTTGTAGATGGCGCACACACAGTGTTGCCACGGAGCATCAGTGGTGGAAGGAGAAGGTGATGGACGTGGTGCCAATCAAGCAGGCTGCTTTGTCCTGAATGGTGTCAGGTTTCCTGAGTGTTGTTGGAGCTGCATTCATCCAGGCAACATCCACGAGTGTTCAATCACACTCCTTATAGACGGTGGGTAGGCTTTGGGCTGTCAGGATGAGAGTCATTGGTTGCAGGATTCTAACCTGCTCTTGTCGCCATAGTATTGATATTCAGAAAGGACAGGACAAAATTATGGTCTCAAATAGGACATTGAGGAGTCTTATTGTCCCTGCATAACCCAGGATTAATGTAACAACCCCTCCCATCCAATCAACCCAAAACCTGAGCCTTGGATCTCCCAAATTTGAGTGTCTTGAGTCTCACAACCTGAGCAAATTCCTAGAGCCAATACACACCCTCAGCGCCAATACACACCCTCAGCGCCAATACACACCCTCAGAGCCAATACACACCCTCAGCGCCAATACACACCCTCAGCGCCAATACACACCCTCAGCGCCAGTGCACACCCTCAGCGCCAGTGCACACCCTCAGCGCCAGTGCACACCCTCAGCGCCAATACACACCCTCAGAGCCAATACACACCCTCAGCGCCAGTGCACACCCTCAGAGCCAATACACACCCTCAGCGCCAATACACACCCTCAGCGCCAATACACACCCTCAGGACCAGTGCATATCCAGAGCATGACCAAGAGTGAGTACACAACTGCAGAGTCAACGCACAACTATAGAGCCAGTTCATGTGTGCAGGCTCACTGTGGAACTGAATAGATACACAATCATGTTGTGTCAGTGTAAGTTAACATGAAGATGCAGCAGAGAAATCGAGCTGTAGTATGATGTGCCAGTGACAATAGCAGGATCTGTTAAACATTAAACTCAAGTACACAGAGCCCTGTGGCATTGTCCTGCCTAATAAACAACCTCACTAATAACTTCTGCCCCCAATAAAATTAGCCTTATCCATTTGTTATCAAGACTGAACAAACAGGTACCAACCGAACATGCCCACACTGAGCAAGTGACAGTCAAAATTGGCATGACATGTGGTATTTTTTGCACTGACCTCAACGAAGAATGTGTGACTTGCAACCTGTAAAATCCACCAAAAAGGAATCTCAGTATTCTAAAAAGATACAAGCACTCATCTCAGTTTTCAGCCAAGGAGTTTCATTAAGCATGCTGTGAAATATCTGTCTTTAGGGATGGGTGAGGGTTAATTGGGAAAAATGCCATGTGTCTTCCTTTGACAAGACTGCCAGCTGTAACCACCCTCAACAAAAGAGCTGGGCACTATCACAAATGAGAGACTTCTGCTGTAACTAATCCCCAGAAATGGCCATGTAGTGGGAACACTGGGTTTCTTGTGGTACAGATGTAGTTTCCCTACCTCTGAGCTAGGAGAGGCACGTTAAAGGCAAAAGAGAACAAAGAACAAAGAACAAAGAGAATTTACAGCCCAGGAACAGGCCCTTCAGCCCTCCAAGCCTGAGACAATCAAAATGTACTGTCTAAACCTGTTGGTCAATTCCTAAGCATCTGTATCCCTCTGCTGCCCACCTACTCATGCATTTATCCAGACGCATCTTAAATGAATCTACCGTGCCTGCCTCTACCACCTCTACTGGCAACATGTTCCAAACGCCCACCACCCTCTGTGTGAAGTATTTACTGTGTGTATCCCCCTTAAACTTTCCACCTCTCACCTTGAAAGCATGACCTCTTGTAAAAAAGCTTGTCTCTATCCACCTTGTCTATACCCTTCATGATTTTGTAAACCTCAATCAGGTCCCCCCTCAACCTCCTTTTTTCTAATGAAAATAAACCTAACCTACTCAACCTCTCTTCATAGTGAGCACCTTCCATACCAGGCAACATCCTCGTAAACCTTCTCTGCACCCTCTCCAAAGCGTCCACATCCTTTTGGTAACCCGGCGACCAGAACTGTACACAGTATTCTAAATGCGACCGCACCAATGTCTTGTACAATTTTAACATAACTTGCCAGCTCTTATACTCAATACCTCGTCCAATGAAGGCAAGCATACCAAATGCCTTCTTAACCACTCTACCCACCTGTGCAGCAACTTTCAGGGTACAATGGACCTGCACTCCCAGATCTCTCTGCCCATCAACTTTTCCCAAGGCTCTTCCATTCATTGTATAATTCGGTCTAGAATTAGATTTGCCTAAATGCACCACCTCATATTTGTCTGAATTGAAAACCATCTGCCACTTTTCCGCCCAACTCTTCAGTCTATCTATATCCTCCTGTATTCACTGACAGTCCCTTATGCTTTCTGCTACTCCACCAATCTTCGTGTCATCTGAAAACTTGATGATCATACCAACAGTGCCCTCTTCCAGATCATTTATGTATATTACAAACAACAGTGGCCCCAACACTGACCCCTGTGGAACACCACTGGTAACTTTTCTCCATTTTGAGAAATTCCCTTCAACTACTACTCTCTGTCTCCTGTTGCTCAACCAGTTCTTCATCCACCTAGCTAGAACACCCTGGACACCATGTGACTTCATTTTCTCCATTAGTCTACCATGGGGAACCTTATCAAACACCTTACTAAAGTCCATGTATATGACATCAACAGCCCTTCCTTCATCTATCAACTTGGTCACTTCCTCGAAGAACTCTATTAAGTTGGTAAGGCACGATCTCCCCTGCACAAAACCATGTTGCCTATCACTGATAAGCCCATTCTTTTCTAAATAGAAATAGATCCTATTCCTCAGTACCTTCTCCAGCAACTTTCCCACCACTGACGTCAGGCTCACTGCTCTGTAGTTACCCAGAATATCCCTACTACCCTTTTTGTACAGGGGGACAACATGAGCAACTCTCCAGTCCTCTGCCACCTCACCTGTATAAAAGTGAGGACTGCAGATGTTGGAAATCAGAGTTTAGATGAGAGTGGTGCTGGAAAAACACAGCAGGTCAGGCAGCATCCAAGGAGCAGATTAAAGCCCCACCTGCTCCAAAAGCATGCAAGGACATTTCTAAACTAGTTGATTAAAAATATCTACTCTGAATGGAATATGGAAGGGGGCCCTTGTGATACCGTGGTAGTATCCTTACCTCTAGCTAGAGCTGGGTTCAAGTCCCATCTGCTCTAGAGTGTATCATAACATCTCTGTACAGTATGATTAGGAAATATATAGGAAGGAGACAAACTGGAATATTGGGGGAGGGGGCAGTGCTGTTGTGGTGTCCCTGTCACTCTACCAGAAGGTTCAAGTCCCAGTTGGTCTGGAGTTGTGTCATACCATTTCTGAAGGAGTTGATTGAAAGATATCTGAAATGAGAACACTAATAAAGCTCCTTGAGAGGCTGCCTGGTAATTTAAACAACTGATACAACAACAAAAAAAAGTCCTAATCATTTTCAGAGCTGGGGGTAGTCAGTGATAGGGAGATTGTCCTGAATTCTAAATGTTCATCCTTATCCATGAATCCATTCATGGCTTCTCTTGCCCCTATTATCTCGGTAAACCCCCTGAGATATCTGTGCTCCTTTTACGTGACCTCTTTTGTTATCCCAATTTTAAACATCCCAATTTTAAACATTCAGTTGCGTAGGCACTAAGCGTTGGAATTCTCTCCCTAAGCCTTGAGGACTCTCTCTGTTCCTTTAAAATCATCGAATCCCTGCAGTGTGGAAACAAGCCATTCGGCCCATTGAGTCCACACTGACCTCCCACCCAGACCAAATCCCCCACCCTTTCCCTGTAACCCTGTATTTCCCATGGCTAACCCACCTAGCCTATACACCCTGGATCCTATAGGCAATTTAGCATGGCCAATCCACCCTAACCTGTACATCTTTGGAATGTGGGAGGAAACCAGAGCACCCGGAGGAAACCCACGCAGACACGGAGAGAATGTGCAAATTCTGCACAGAGAGTCAACCGAGGGTGGAATCGAACCTAGGTCCCTGCTGCTGTGAGGCAGCAGTGCTAACCACTGAGCCATGCGTAAGGGTGGTCATGTTTGATGCTGCAGTGGGATAGCTCAGTCAGAATATCTGTAAGAGTATGCCTCTAAGAGACATGCTCATGATATAATCACCTTACCATAGCATGTTACATGGGGTATAAAGGTCTCAGACAGCATCTTACGTGAGATCACTTGATTCATGGCACTCTGTTCAAA
The DNA here is from genome assembly GCF_004010195.1 of Chiloscyllium plagiosum. NCBI lineage: Eukaryota > Metazoa > Chordata > Chondrichthyes > Orectolobiformes > Hemiscylliidae > Chiloscyllium > Chiloscyllium plagiosum. Next base: position 14,217,227 of record NC_057718.1, on the reverse strand, counting down.
GATGCTCCTCTTTTGTATCCAAATTGGTTAATTCGCTCAGATACCTTTGTGCTTGTAGAACAACTGTATCTAAAAGCTAGCTGCAATAAAGTTCGTTGGCATCTTTCAACACCATGTTATCCAAACCGAGTTTCTTATTTTGCAAGGGATCCCATGAGCATTGTCACTTCAGGGAAAATATCCTGCTAAAAGCACATAAGGTGCCTATGTAACCCTAGTAATATGTTCTTCAGCACATGCTCTCCACCATTTTATACAACCAGTCAAACAGTTGAGGTTGACTTCACCCACCCCTCACTGCCACACAATTCTTTCAATCCCAGGACATCTGTGAGAAAGACCCAACAAACACCCAAGAACTGAAACAATCTAAAGAAAGCGGGTTTTTGACACCATAGGATGTAGCAGCACAAGTAGACCATTCTGCCCATTGAGCCTGTTCCGCCATTCAATGAGATCATGACTGATCTGGTAATCTTCAACTCTGCTTTCCTGCCTTTTCCTTATGACCCTCGATCCCCTGACTGATTAAAATTCAGTCTATCTCAGCCTTGAATATACTTAATGACCCAGCCTTCACAACCCTCTGTGTAAAGAATCCCACAGATTCACAAATCTCTGAGAGATTAAACTCCTTCTTATCTCTAGCAAAGCAGCGCAGTCCAAAACTCGGTTTAAGGTGAGAGGGGAAAGATTTAAAATGAACCTGAGGGGCAACTCTTTTACACAGAGGGTGGTGTGTATGTGGAATGGAGCTGCCAAATGAAATGATAGAGGTGAGTACAATTACAACATAAAAAAGACATTTGGACAGGTACATGGATAGGAAAGGTTTAGGGGGATATGCAGGAAATGGGACTAGTTCAGTTAGGAAACCTGGTTAGAATGGACGAGTTGGGCCGAAGAGTTTCCTTCCATGCTGTTTACCTTCATGACTCTATCTTAAATGTACAGTGTTCTGAGATTCTACCCTCTGGTCCTAGACTCACCCACAAGGGGAAATAACCTGAAGGTAAATCAAGAATTAGATCACCTTGAACTCAGCATGTGAAGAGGAGATCATTTGACTTTGGGGATTTGTATTCATGAAATAACAGCCATAATAAACACCCACCTTACTGTGGGTGAGATCACAAACACTTCAGGAAGGAGAGAGGGCTTGCTAGAGCAGGTGGTGAACTGTTTACTGCAACTGCACATGGAGAGACGAGTGAAACTGAGAACTTTGGACAAAATAGATCATGCAGAGATTTGGTGAGCTGCTCAGATTCATGAAGGGTTCTGATTGAGTAAACAAGACAAAATTGGCAGGAGGGTCAGCAGAGACAGGTTTAAGATAACTGAGAAAAAGGATGAATGGAGATACGTGGGAAAAAATAAATACAGAAGCAAATTGTTGTGATCTGGGACACCACTGAAAACACTGTTGATGCAAACTCAAGATAAATCTCCAAAGAGAGGAGAAGAAACAAGACTGAATCATCTGATTTTATGTAGCACCTTTAAGACCGCAGAAGGTCCCAAAACACTTTACAGCCAAATAGAATAGTTTTCAAAGTGTAGTCACTTTAAGAAAGATTTCAGCCAATTTGTGCAAAGCAAGCTCTCACTGTGACAAAGACGTGACAATCCACTTTAGTGATGTTGGACGTGGAATCCACATTGACCAGGGGAAACGGCACTGTTTTCCCCTTAAATAGAACCAACACTCTTCTTTCTGAGTCTACTTGAGAGGGAGCTGAAAATGTGTTGCTGGAAAAGCGCAGCAGGTCAGGCAGCATCCAAGGAGCAGGAGAATCGACATTTCGGGCATGAATCCTTCTTCAGGAATGAGGAAAGTGTGTCAAGCAGGCTAAAATAAAAGGTAGGGAAGAGGGACTTGGGGGAGGGGCATTGAAAATGCGATAGGTGGAAGGAGGTTAAGGTGAGGGTGATATGCCAGAGTGGGTGTGGGGGCGGAGAGGTCAGGAAGAAGATTGCAGGTTAGGAAGGTGGTGGTGAGTTCGAGGGTTGCGACTGAGACAAGGTGGGGGGCGGGGAAATGAGGAAACTGGAGAAATCTGAGTTCATCCCTTGTGGTTGGAGGGTTCCTAGGCGGAAGGTGAGGCGCTCTTCCTCCAGCCGTCGTGTTGCTATGGTCTGGCGATGGAGGACTCCAAGGACCTGCATGTCCTTGGTGGAGTCGGAGGGGGAGTTGAAGTGGTGAGCCACGGGGTGGTTGGGTTGGTTGGTCCGGGTGTCCCAGATGTGTTCTCTGAAACGTTCCACAAGTAGGCGGCCTGTCTCCCCAATGTCGTGTTGCTATGGTCTGATGATGCAGGAGTCCAAGGACCTGCATTGTCGTGTTGCTATGGTCTGGCGATGTATCGTGTTGCTATGGTCTGGCAATATGTCGTGTTGCTATGGTCTGGCAAGGTGTCGTGTTACTTGAGAGGGTGAGTTGTTGGTTTTTCGGTTTGTACTTCCATTTGAAAGACAGCACCTCCAACTGCATTTCCTCAAATACTGAACCACAGTCCATGAAAGGGAAAACAAAATCATTTGTACAGTTGCGTTGGAAAGGGATGGGGAATGGTACTGATTAGATAATGCTTTCAAGGAGCTGATGGGTTGAATGGCCTCCTTCTGTTTGTGTGATTTCATGAGCAGGGCCTTTCCCATCGGATGTGTAGATTTTGTTTAAGAAAGAACTAAATGAATTTGGGAGGAGACAGTTGGGCATTCAGGTCTCTTAAATAACAGACCCATATTGTGTGTAGGCTGGCAGTACTTCATCCACAATAAATCAGACCAAATGGAAAAGAGATACAGAAAGGACTGAGAATTAAATACATCACCATTAAACTCTCACAGGAAACAAGGTCGGTTTTCTGAGGTATTATTGTGTAATGAATCATCTGAATTGAGAGCTGTGATCAGCAGCTAAGAATGAGAATGAAAGAATTTATTCATCCTCCATGAGTTTTTCAAGTGTACGTCTTGGAATGTGTTGAGTTAAATTCACATTAAGCCTGACGATCAATGCAGATACTGGGAGGCAGGTAATGGAGCAGTGGAGACTGCTGATGCTTCCCACTGTACTTAACCCTCCATCCCAACCCCAACTTTTTTCACTTCAACAATCCAAACTCGGTCACATCTCAGCTCCTCCAGCAGGAAACTTTCGCTATCAGAGCCATGTGATCACAATACGCAAGAGTACGCAACAAGACAAAACCAAAAGATCGCAAATGCTGGGAAATCTGAGATTAACAATTAAAAACATAGCTGGAAAAACTCAGCATGTCCAGGACAGTCCATGGAAACAACTAGGAAGGTTCCAGAACAAGGGTCACAGTCTAAGGACGTGGGGTACTCTACTCAGGATTAAAATGAGGAGAAATTTCAGAGACCAAAACACTGAATGTTTTCAAGGAAATAGACATAGTTGCAGAGTCACAGAGATGTACAGCACGGAAACAGACCCTTCAGTCCAACTCATCCATGTCAACCAGATACCTTCATATAATCCAGTCCCATTTACCAACACTTGGCCCATATCCCTCCAAACTCTTCCTATTGATGTACCCATCCAGGTGCCTTTCAAATGTTGTAATTGTACCAGCCTCCACCACTTCTTCTGGCAGCTCATTTCATACATGCACCACCCTCTGCATGAAAGGTTGCCCCTTAGGTCTCTTTTGAATGGTTTCCCTCTCACCCTAAAGATGTTGACCCTATTCATGCCCCTCATAATTTTGTAAACCTCTATAAGGTCACCCCTCAGCCGCCGACGCTCCAGGGAAAACAGCCTCAGCCTATTTAACCTCTCCCTATAGCTCAAATCCTCCAACCCTGGCAACACCCTTGTAAATCACTTCTGCAGCCTTTCAAGTTTCACAGCATCCTTCCTATAGCAGGAAAGCCAGAAGTGAACGTTGTCTTCAAAAAGTGGCCTAACCAATTTCCTATACAGTCACAGCATGACCTCCCAACTCCTATATTTGCAGTTCTCACTTTATCCTAACTTCTGTATTCAATCCAATAAACGCAAATACACCAAAAACCTTCTTCACTGCCCTGACTACATGTGACTCCATCTTCAAGGAACTAGGAACCTGCACCCCAAGTTCTCTTTGCTCAGCAACACTCCCCAGTACAATTCTGAGTAAGTCCTGCCCTGATTTGCCTTTCCAAAATGCAGCATATCACATTTATCTAAATTAAACTCCATCCGTCACCTCTCGGCCCATTGGCACAGCTGATCAAGGTCCCATTGTACTCTAAAATAGCTTTTTCACTGTCCATTATACCACCGATTTTGATATCCTCTGCAAACTTACTAACCATTCCTCATATATTCACATCCAGATCATTTATAAATGACAAAAAGCAATGGGCCCAGTACCGATCCTTGCAGCACACCATTGGTCACAGGCCTCCAGTCTGAAAAACAATCCTCCACCACCACCCTCTGTCTCCTACCTTCGAGCCAAATTTGTATCCAAATGGTTATCTCTTCCTGGATTCCATGTGATCTAAACTACTAAAGACTAAGATGAGGAGAAATTTCTTCACCCAGATTCTCAATCACAGAAAGAAGTTGAGGCCAAAACATTGGATGCTTTATACATCGTTCTCAGGGCGTATCAGGAGAAAGTGGGAACAGGGTATTGAGTTAGACAATCATCCATGATCATAAGGAATGGCAGAGTTGACCCAAAAGGCCAATTCCTGCTCCTATCTTCTATGAGAGAGTAACAGGGTTAAGGCTTTAGATTTTTGTCAGACAGAAGGTCCCTCCAGGCATCCATCTTGGTGACGTACGGGAAGACTGTAGGCTTCCTCCTTCCTGGTGATCCATAAAAAGGCAGAATGGAAAACGTACTTCTCATCCCTTCTTAGCGGCTCACATGAGGGTGTTTCTGAGGACGCCCATGGCTATGACGGTCTGTCTTCAAGGGCCTTGCCAAAACACTCCCCTCAATTCCTGAAGGTGTTGATTCACCCTATGACGACCATCCTGAGAGGAGCCAACAGATGCGCAACAGGAATTACAGCATAGGCAAAGGCCATTCAGCCCAGCAAGCCTGGTCTGGTGTATGTACACCTGCTCCCACCCCACTTATTTCATCACACATTTCCTTACCAACATATCCCTGCCATCCTTGAGTACACAGCTACCGTCCTAATGCAGTTCAGTGGGGTAGCACTCAGTCAGAAAGGTCAGGGTACCAGAGCCCACACTAACCCAGGGCAACTCTCCAGTGTGGTGGTGTGGAAGTGTTGCACTGCTAAAAGGGCCCAACCTTCGGATGAGCCACTGAACCAAGGGCCTGTCTTTTCTCAGTTTGGAAGGCAAAGAAACCCCAGCACTATCTCAGGAAGAGCAGGGGTTAACTCCGTTGCCTGCTGACCAATGCCTATCCCAACCTCTTGGCAACACGGTCAGATTGTTACATTACTGAGTGCACACTGACTGCAGCACTTTCACATCCAATAGGCTTTGTTCATTATTATGCATTTCAGGGTATCCTGAAGTCATATAAACGGGTGGCACGGTGGCAAGTACTGCTGCCTCACAGCGCCAGAGACCTGGGTTCAATTCCCACCTCAGGCAACTGTCTGTGTGGAGTTTGCACATTTTCCCTGTGTCTGCATGGGTTTCCTCCGGTTTCCTCCCATAGTCCAAAAAAATGTGCAGGTTAGGTGAATTGGCCATGCTAAATTGCCCATAGTGTTAGGTGTAAGGGAACGGGTCTGGGTGGGTTCTCTTCGGAGGGTTGGTGTGGACTTGTTGGGCCGAAGGGCCTGTTTCCACACTGTAACTAATCTAATCTAAAAAAAAGTGTAATTCTTTCTTATATTATTACTTATTTTATTTAAAATGGAATCATTTTGGTACCCAGACTTAGCAAATGCAGGGTTCTGACAGGTGTATGAGATTCATGACATCTCTTGAAAACCACTGTATTGAGGCTGATATCCTGAAGTCCACAGACTCTTTCAATTGAGGTGACACTGTCCAGCAACACAGGATATGAAACAAAGTGATCAACCATTCCTTGGTACATTCTCCCTGGCAATGCATTCACTAACCAGAGTCCAATTGCTAAAGAATCAGGCCTTTCTTCTTGTGCAAACTATTGTTCCTTTGAGGTTAGGCTTTCGTGTGATTGTGTCGTGATGGGGAGTAGATGAAAAGTTCCTTTTTGCAGTAAGACTCCAGCAGCTGAACAACCCCCCGGTGGGACTTACACCAAATAGATCGAATGGAACATCTTCCGCCGTCAGGATTTCTAGGGAAAATGTCAGGAGTTGGTCATCCTTCAACCCCAAGAAAACATTGGATCACTGGAACAGATTGCCATCTCTTACATGGTGGACACTGATTCATTGGATCTCTTCAGGCTACAGATGGGCTTACTCCAGGCCGAAGCAGAGATCATTTCCAACACACAGATGATGGTCCGAATGGCCTCCTCCTGAGCTGTAGCCATTCTGAGGTGGACACCCTTATCACAGCAAAGTAGGCCGGAATAGATTTCTTGTTAATCAACTCATTCAGAGATGTTATTACACACACCTGAAGCAGACAGGGCTTGAACTCAGCCTCCTGGCTCAGAGATAGGAATACTACCACTGCACCACGAGAATAAAGTGTTCCCTGGACTAGTAGTGTTCTTCTATAGGCATCAGTGCACAATTTCCCAGTTGTATTTGTTTTCCCAAGTTGGCTTGGGAATATTGCTGACATGGAGAAGTGAGGACTACAGGTCTGGAGATCCGAGGTGAGTGTGTGGTGCTGGAAAAGCACAGCAGGTCATGCAGCATCCGAGGAGCAGGAAAATCAATGTTTCGGGCATGAGCCCTTCATCAGGAATGGGGCACTCTCCTGCTCCTCGGATGCTGCCTGACCTGCTGTGCTTTTCCAGCACCACACTCTCGACTCGGCAATATGTCTGAGTCACCCAGGAGATCACCCTGGATTCAGGCAGTGGGAGGAAGGGTAAACTATGGTACTGGGAGGATTGAGACTTTACAAGGCAGTCTGGACCAAAGACTGGTTCTCTGTCTGTCACTGTTCCCACATACATAGTGGAAGGAATTCACTAGGGGGATCAACTCCTAACATGATTTTAAAAAAGGCTGAGCGGGGAAGGGGAAACAAATTCCTTGGAGTGCTCCCCCAGAAAAGTGCTGGCATCTTACTTGAAGCCAAGAGCTTTCAACACATCTTATCAACCTTGGCCAACATCCAGTAGCTCCTGAGGTTTATTTAAACAAGGAAATAGTGCAGTAAGTGGTGCTGTAAAGTGATATATTGTTTTTACAGTTACAAAAGAGGCCACTTAGTAAGATGGTATCTAATAATTAAAAGCCAACTCTCCCAACAATGGGCCAGCCAGCAATATCATGTGACCCAGCACTGACAGGCTCCTTGTGCAGGGAAAGCAATACCACAAATGGGCCAGCCTTCAGCTGTCTCGCACTCCAAATAAAATCCAATTCTGAAACAGGGCCGTGCAGCAGTCACTTCCCAGAGGGAACACAGCCGAGGTCTATGGGGCAAGTGGAGGCTGATGGTATTACACAGTTGGATCTCAGTGATGACACAAGGCCTGTATCAGTGTCAAATCAGCCATCAAGGCCGGAACTTCATAGATTTTTAGGTTTTTTTCATTTTCCACATTTTTGAAAAGGTGCAAGTAGACTTTTTCTATAATTTTAAGGTTGAGATGGATAGATTCTTGATGAGCAAAGATTTGTGAAAGGTGTTTGGCGGCTGAATGGTAGAGCAGGCTGGAGAAGCTGGGGATGTACCCCTGTTCCTGACTTATAGGTTTGTATGGCCAATCCCAGTGGTGCTGGGAACACAGGGGGCCCAATGGAAAGGTGCTGGTGAAATATGTTGTCGAGCGCTGGAGCTAGCATGGGGTTCACATGCCTTCCATCACAATGCTTATCGCTGCACAATTAGGGACTGATTTATCGTTTGAACACATGGGTCGGTCACCCACTGTACATGTGTGGGTGCCTCAGGCACAGGGGGGGCCTGGAGGCTGGAACGTCGGTGGGGGGGGGGGGAAGCAAATCCTACTGCACACATCCCCTCCATTTTGAGGAAATGGGACTCACTGGATTCTCTACACGATTTGATGGACTAAATTCTTTGCCGTAATGAATCTATGAGACACATCACTTGATTGAATGGGGGGGGGGATCTTGAATAAATTATATGGGTCACCTCTAAAACTAAATCCAAATCCTTCAACTACAGCCCACAATTTATTTTCTGCAGATAACTCTTTGATTATAGGGAATCGTTTATATGGAAAAGGGATCCCCGAGGACTGGTAGAACTCCATGTATGGTGTGGTTTTCCCAGTTTGCAAATTATCAGTTTCACATTTACGTAAACAGCCTCCAGCAGGCAGTGGAGAGATCATTCAGTGAACAGGCTGAAAGAAACTACACAGAAGTGGGTACTGTAGATGCTGGAGATTAGAATCAAGATTAGAGTGGTGCTGGAAAAGCACAGCAGGTCAGGCAGCATCCGAGGAGCAGGAAAATCGATGTTTCGGGCAAACACATTCCTGATGAAGGGCTTTTGCCTGAAATGTCAATTTTCCTACTCCTCGGATGCTGCCTGACCTGCTGTGCTTTTCTAGCACCATGCTAATCTTGAAAGAGACTACAGTCCATCACACAAGCCAGCTTCCTATCCACTGACTTCATCCATACTTCCCACTGCCTCGGGAATTCAAAGACTCCTCCCACCCCCCTTATCCAGTCTCCCACCGTCTTCCATCAGGCAAAAGGTAAAGAATACACTTATGAACAGATTCAAGGCCAGCTTCTTCCCCGCTGTTATCAGACTTCTGAATGGACCTCACAGTCGAGAGTGTCATGTTGGAAAAGCACAGTAGATCAGGGAGCATCTGAGGAGCAGGACAATCGACGTTTCAGACATAAGCCCTTCATCAGGGCTTTCCTGATGAAGGGCTTTTGCTCGAAACATCAAATCCCCTGCTCCTCAGGTGCTGCCTGACCTGCTGTGCTTTTCCAGCACCACACTCGCGACTGTGAGGTCCAGCATCTGCAGTCCTCAATGTTAATCTCTCTCTGCATCTTTTCAGCAGCTGTAACATTGTATGCTGCACTCTGCTCTGTTAGTCTGACCCATTTGTTTGGTACAATCGGCCAGCTAAGCACGTAAGACAACAGTTTTCACTGTATCTCCATACACGTGACAGTAATAAATCAAATCAAACTCTCATAGCACATGATGCTCAACATGTGGCCTGCTGCAGCAATAAGAATGGATGGCAAGCAGAAAGGAGGTGAACATTAGGGAGCTGGGAGGTGGTGAAAGTTTAGACATGAGGGTCTGAAACACTAACAAAAAACTGCTTGGCACCAAGGTTGGAATGGTCCCGCCAATCACAAATCCAGAAGGTGATCGGGGAGGCTTTGCAATGTCTCAGACTATGGATCAGAAGGGGTTGATGGATTCACTGGAATGAATACATGAGAGCAGTTTGCAGCCTCTACCCTCACAAATAAAGTGACTATTTCTGTGGACAAACCTCTCCCGTCCCAGCATTCCATCACAAGATGCAGCTTCTCTGAAGGGCAGAATGCTACAGGTCAAAATCGGACACAAGATACTCAATATCCCAGGTAGCAACTGTGCAAAGACAGAGAGAGCACAGAACAGCTGTCACGTTTCAGGCCAATATCCTTTATTGTTCTGACCTGAATGCGCGAATGATGCATTTACCTCTTTTTGCTCCAGATTTTCATACATCTACAAAGTTTTGAATCAGAGAATGGTTACAGCACAGAATGAGGCCATTCCCACATTATATCTGTGCTAGTCCTCTGGTACAGCAACTCAGCTCCATTCTTTCCCAGATGGCTCTGGAGTTTTATTTCTCTCAAGGTCTTTATCCAAGTCCTACTTGAATGCCTGAGTTGAATTTGCCTCCCCCAGTCTCTTAGACCATGAATTGTTAACCATTCCCCGCGTGAAAAAGGGTTTCACTCTTGTTGCAATTTCTTCAACCATCTTAGCACTGTGGCCTTTAGTTACCAAATCCGTTGACCAATGAAAACAGCTTCACCATATTGACTCCGTGATTTTAAATGCCTCAGTCAAATCAACATGTCGAGGAGAAAGTGAGGACTGCAGATGCTGGAGATCAGAGCTGAAAAATGTGTTGCTGGAAAAGCGCAGCAGGTCAGGCAGCATCCAAGGAGCAGGAGAATCGATGTTTCGGGCATAAGCCCGAATGAGGAGGGTGTGCCAAGCAGGCTAAGATAAAAGGTAGGGAGGAGGGACTTGGGGGAGGGGAGTTGGGAATGCGATAGGTGGAAGGAGGTTAAGGTGAGGGTGATAGGC